>NC_141888.1:256730-282891 GCF_030686135.1 Camelina sativa | reverse complement strand
ACACCCCTAGGCTTTGCCTCCTTCCAGATCTAACAAAAGACTATGTCTTTTCCGGAAAGATTGTTAAAAATGGCAGGCTATGCCTCCTATACGATCAATATAAGGCTATGTCATTTCCGGACTGATCATTATACATATAGAGGTTCTGCCTCATTAATGATGAAATAAAAAGCTTTGTCTTTTATGGATTGATCATTATATATGATAGGCTCTGCCAACGATTAAAGAAAAGTTATGTCTATTAAATTCTTATATATAAGGCTATAGCTCTTAATTTTATTTTCTGAATTTATATGTTTGTTTATTCAATTTTATTTATTCGTAAAGAATAATTATATGTGTTATATAAGATTTAAAGACAATGAAATGTCTTTAATCAAAAATATATTTCTCTTATGAGAATATATTAGGCAAATGTCAATATATTTTAGACAGTGCAAAAAAATAATTGGAAGGTCTAATTATCGATGTCTTGTGTTCTCCAAAGTCTCAAATAAACTCATGGAGTTTCAAAGACATTTTGTCTGTATAAAATTATTATATTGAGACAATAAATAAATATGTTATCGCATGTTCAACCATATTGGAGACACACATATATATATATATATATATAATTATATCATGCAAAAATAAAGATGGCAAAATAATAGTAAAATATGAAATTTACTAATGCTTCCTTTAAGCATAGCATAACTAATCAATCCATCATGATCTATAAATGATATTAAATATCATTGAAATTTATGAAAAGAAAAATAAGCTTATTCAAGCATTGCATGCCTCCATTCACATTTTCTGAGGTAATATAATTTATATTATATTTGTATCAGTTTATTAAAATTAATTTTAAAATTCTATTTATTATTTATGGAGTCGATGGTTGTATACCTCCTCCTTAATTCTGTGGTATGCCTTCAGAATCATATAATGTTGGCTCATTCACCATCCTTTTTGGATTAACAAGCTCACTGTATATATATGATGGTTTGATTTCTTTAATAAATCCCTAAATTAAACCCCGAATACAACCGATCTGAAAGTAAGATTCGGTGCAAGATGAATAGTCATGAAAAGTCATCATCTTGAGAGGGGATGATACTAGACTCGCATCTTTATAAAAATCTAAGATAATACACATGACCGAAATCGGTATGTTGTTGATCCTTAAGTGGGATTCAGTACGAGATGATTGAACTCCAAGAGTTATCATCTCGAGGGGGAGAATTAAAAGAATCACACATCGACAATAAGTAGATAAATTTTGGTGAATTTGAAACCCCATAGCGATATAACTTTGGTGAAGTCATATCCCATAATTTATCACATATATGTCACATGTGATAAAGTGTAACATCCATGATGTTCACTCTCAAAATGAGCTATAATGAATCGTTCATAGTGCAACTCCAAAAGATTGTAAAACGATTCATGGTGATGTAGTCTCTATGTTTTTACATGGAACATGCAACTTTGCATGTAAAATATATTATATATGAGGCCAACAGTTTGAAAGATTTATTTATCGCATGTTATATATTCATGGTTGGAGATTAAATATTTCTCATTTTGAATATTATGGGTGTGTAATATATATTGTAAATGCTCCTCTACACCACATAAAAATATCATCCAAAGAGAATGAAATATATAGATGCGGGAGATAAGTCTCCGCTCTAATAATATAGAGCCATCTTATGAGAGATGTGCGTATTGCAAGATTTGCATCTCATCAAGTTGGATGATAAAAGTTCCCCTTCATTATGGGAGAATCATTGAATAGTAATCTTTGAACAAATGAATACAATGAATATGAACTTGAAAGTATTCAAAAGTTCAATAGATCACTATTCAAAACATATATTGCAAATCAAATGCAATAAGCTGATGGATGAGATTTCAGATAATTATTGATACCCACATAAATAAATATGAACTTGAAGTTCTAAGAAATTTCACATCCTAGCTAAAAATGCTCCAATAAAAATATGTCTCTGGCGGATGACATACTAAGTCTATGACACATAAGAAACGTGATAGACTACTTTGGTTCCTATGATAAATAAAATCCTCGAAAAGAAGAAGGAGCAAATTAAAAAGAGGATTATACTCTCAAAAGAGGAGCAAATGAACTTTTAAAGAGGAGTAGATAGACTCTTTAAGAAGAGCTAATAGACTCCCAGAGAGGAGCACACAGACTCCTAAAGAGGAGCAAGATACTTCTCTTGAGAAGTAGAGAAACCGATTGATATGGTTAATAACGAAATCAGGTACCTGAATAAGATCATTTATATAATGATTAAAGAGATCTCGATTAACCATGTCATTACGGGAAATATGGAACCAAAGACATAATGTCGACAATAAAAATATTATATCGCGCAATGTGATTAATGAGGATCATAAATCTCCGCTCTGTGAGCGTATAGATATATATATTGGCCAATAAAGAGGTAATCAAGTCTATATAAACTCGTATGAAAACGAGTAATATTTGGACTAGTGGTCAAAGCATCAAAAGGGTATAATGATATAACAAAATGGTGTGTCGCGCCATGTTTTGTTAATATACCTTATCAAACAAAATGGATGCTATATGAATGACTTGAAATATGCCTCATGGGATGCTTGAAGAGCTTACCCCGAATATATATGATATCATAATTATGTTCTCGAGAATTCATAACAGTGATGATTTTGAACATCATCAAAAAACTCTTGAAGAGTTATTTAAAATAAAAGATCTTGGAAAGACATGTCTCTAGATATTCTAAACTAAACATCTATCAAAATAAATGTTATATTAGTCACTTCTAAAGGAAGTCATATATATATATATATATATATATATATATATTCATATAATTAAGATCATGTATAAATGCTGACGAACATTATTTATATATCTTATGAATTTTGCATAAGCATTTTCTACTAATCTCTTTGCAGCATATAACTCATTCTCTATGAGTAGATTTTGAGATGAGTTAAAACGTATCTTCTATTGCAAAGGTATGATCAACTTGGACTTACTATCTTTTAGAAGCCCCATGTTTGGTCTTGTTGTTTTTGTAGGTGGAAGATTTATATCGGATGTATATAAAGATATATCACAAAACAGCGACTTCGGGACGTTTTAGTGACAGACTTTGGTCGTCGCTTATTCAAGTCATGCCAAAATAACTATGCTTCATATGCCATATCGAGAATCCATAATGGCTCAGATGATGCCCGAACATCAACTAATAGTTACCTGCCTAAGCCTGGAGCGTCGTAACATGTTGGTGAAGAACTTCGAACTGAGGGTTCAATCAGCATCAACTAGTTAATGCTTGTTGAGACCCATTAGCTAGAAGCAACCGAAGTGGTCACCAAAGCCAACAACATTGTTGTATATGTCGCCCATATTCAAAGGAAGCTACACCAAGAGCGACAAAAGAAGACATATTCCTCTCTTACACTCAAGAAGAATAAAGAAGTTGATAGCCAGTCAATCAACTCAAGTAACAATGTAGCAGAGTTATTTACAGATGTGCTTCCGACTACCTCATATAGAATGCATCTTCAAAGATCAAAAAGCATATTTTGAAGATGATACTTCCAGGGGGAGAATATGATGATTCGCGTGGCTGCACTCTTTTTCCCTTATCATGGTTTTTATCCCACTGGGGTTTTCTATAACAAGGTTTTTAACGAGGCAGCAAATAATACGCAAAAGATCGACCTCGACAGAGAATGTCAATGATGAAAGGGGAGATTGCATCACTAACGTTGGAAACTATAAAGCATGTTTACAAAGGTGTTTCCTACTTCAACATTCAGAAAGCATATTCATAGTATTGGAATGCGACATCTACGAGATCTGTGAAGTTTTTTCGAGGGGGAGTTTACACTACTGTACTCTTTTTTCCTTGTCATGGTTTTTATCCTATTGGGTTTTTCCATGATGAGGTTTTTAATGAGGTAGTATGTAACTCATCACTAGTGATGGATACTCAAGGGGGAGTGTTATAAAATTGTGTGAGTATACATCACCACAAGTGTCCCTCCTTCATGCAATGCATGTAACACTTGTGACACTTGTACACCACTTGTCAACAACTTCTCTACCCTTTTCTTTGTATTGTCATTCTATAAATAGGAGTCATGTAGAAGAGAAAAATAGTGAGAAGTCTTTGTATCTCTCTAAGTTTTTCTCTAGCTTCTCTCTAGTTTTCTCTCTCAAATCCATACACTCATCTCTCTAGATATCTTTTCCTTTGATTCATCTTATAATACACATCTTGTTGCCTACAAGCTTATAATATAGTTTACAACAGTTTCAATATTTTTTCTTTTAAATCTTTCAAAAAAAGTCGAAATGAAAGTACCAAAAACTGGAAGAGAGGTAAAAAGAAATATACAGTATTATGTTTCTCGCTATGACAAGAAATCAAGGAGCATGCATAGCTTACTCGATAGTTGACCAAGATCTAAAGATAGTAGACCAAGATCTAGGCTGCACAAAGGGCGTGATGACTTCAGATAATTTGAAATTCGTTAAGAATTTCGATAACTGTTGACCTATGATTTATTTATTTTTATTTAAGAAAGTGACCTCGTATAAATTTTTATTTGGAGAAAATTTCATGTGATGTTAGTCGAATAGATGATACACATAAAATTTCACATATAAAATTAAACAAAAGTTTAGTCAAGCTTTTCCAGTCACTTTCATAATTTCAAAATTATCTAGATTTCTAATTAAAGTTGAGTTTACTTGCATGTGTTACTTTTTGTTTCTCTTCAAACAATTTTAACTTAATAGTTTTGTTAATATCTAGAGTAAAGTTATTAATTAAAAGCTCAACAATTTTCAAAGATCTTAAAAGCTCAGCTTTCAAAGTTTTATATTTTCAATTTTCATATATTAAATTCTTTGAAATTATATTTTCAAATTAGGCTCTGTAAACATCATTTAAAAAGTAAAAGAAAAACACAAAAACAGATCTTTAAAAATATTAATATTAAAATAATATAATATTGTTTCTGGTTAATAGGATATCTGGATTTAGCCCCATAAATAATATAGTCATCTCTTAAGTCGTTGACACTAGATCTATGTGACCTCTAGGATTCGTCCTTTATGTTTTCATGAGTAGAATTAAGGACACTAACTGGGTACAATATATTTTTTTCTTAGATTTTAGAATCTAATCTTATGTACTGCATACATCATAATATCTTTGATTTTAAAATACTTAGGACCCGTGTTAGAGCACGGGTTGAAATTTCTTTTATTTATATTATAATTTTAGAATAAAATATAATTATATGATTTTTTCTAAAAAAAATTTTGGATAAAAAACTATGAAACAAAATCATATGTTAAATATGATGGCTTGAAAAAAATACATATTTTGTAAGCTTTATATTATTAATTTTGTATATTTATGTATGAGAAATGGTTATGTTTGTTGTTTATTTTTATTTAAATTTTTGAACATGTTTGGTAAAAGTGTTTTAGTATGACCCGTGCTTAGGTAAGATTTTAGTTTTAACTGTTCAATAAGATCCCGGAAATCACGATTAATTGTGATAAATTGCTAAAATTTTGTTCATTTTGATTTATAACAGTATATATATTGTAACAATACATGGAATAATACTAAAGAATTTATTTTGGAAATTATATAAATCATTAGAATATTCTCTTTCAGAATATTTTTTTTGGATATTCTTAAGTGTATTCATATAGCTTGGAGCAATTAATTTATAATCTTTTTTGTAACCAAACTATATTTAATCTATAACCTATTTTGTAACCAAGTTATAGAAATTATATAGTCTACAAAAATTGTTGTGTACTTTTTTTTTATCAACAAAAGATTAGCTAAAACGAGCCAATTTGGTGGAAAATTGTTTACATACAAAACATAATGCAGGGAGGTACGCGCTTGGCATGCCAGAGAGTCCACACTTACATTTGCGTTTCTAGACATAAGGTCGAAAATTCTGCCCTGTCTACCTGTATGTCGTCTAGAATTATATAATCTACAAAAATTGTTGTGTACTGTGTACTTCCGTTTTATTATATAGAGGATGTAAAATTATTTTAAAAAAAAAAAAGAGAAAAAAATAGTATCTTATGACTGAGACATTTATTAACATTAGTATAAAAATACGATATGGTGATGATAATCAAATTTCTTACACATGCCAAATTATACTAGTATTTGATACTATCAAAGATAATCAAATTTCTAACAATATTTCCTTCGTAACCGTCGTGCTCTCACTCTTGGGAAAGGCACATATCAAATTCTGTGAAATGCTTATTAATATATTTTAGTAAACGTTTCAAAATCCGAAGATTAATTATATATTGGCCAAACAGTTTGTTTGATTCTTCAGATTTCTCTTCGGGTTATCTGAAAAAGCATTTGTATTTGTTGCGCCCTCCTAATCCACTCCTTTTAAATGGCAGTTAGTGATTTAAACTTCACCATATAAATCCAAAATATTCACATGTTTCTCAGTTTCTCTTCCCTGACACACACTAAATATCTCAAAAGTAACGTCTCTTAACAATGAATATTTAATTGATCGTCAAAAAAAAAAAACAATGAATATTTAATTATTTATACTTAAAACTTAATTTCTCTTTTTTTTTTCTTTTTTTTTTTTTTTAAAAAAAAAACTTAATTTCTCACTTAGGCATCTCTCTTAATTCCCGCATTGACTGATCTCTGGAACTTGGAAGCTTCCAGTATCTCTCTCATCATCCAGACATTAATTTGGGTAGTGGTTTGGACGGTTACAGTCTGCTACATAGGATACGGGGAATTTCTGTAAGCTGTTTAAAAACATGGGCATGGTCGAAACTTGTATGGTTCTATTGAGCCAATCCAAAAAAAAATTCCTGGTTTAGCTCTTCATTCTAACAATAGGATTATTAATATTTTTGTAACGTATTTAAAACTTTCATTAAACTAAAATTCTTACAAACTACGTTAGAACAATTTTAACAATCTTTACTGATAAATTATTATTAGAATAAAGAGCAATATATAGTGTGTTATGATTATAAATATACATGTTCCCCACGTTGACATGCACGAACGTTTTTTTTTTTAAAGGAGTTCTAGATTTAACATTTGAACATTGCATATAATACTCTTAAGTTAAGTGTTATCCGTGCTAAAATAAGGATCCATGCAATGTTAAAAATTTAATCTAAACTTCTTTTTCAAAACAACTAAAAAACAAAATTTCTTCTTTCATGTCAGGGTGACAAACATGAAACATGCGTATGCATGCATCTTTGTCTTTTGGTCTTAACTTAATAATACATTAAAACAAAGAAATTAACAATGGGGGGACATAATTTAATTTGTCAAAGATGTTTATGATATTAGTTACAATTTTCTCTTTCTGTTTCTACACTACTATAATATATAGGGATATGCATGTACGTACGTACGTATTTGCATTTATTATCATGTTACAAAATATATTATACTAGGTTTTCCAGATACAGATAGATATGAACGGACTATATAAACAAGAAGGCACATCACCACTGAGGGGAGAGCTAAGTTAAAGCAAAAAGTTTTCATTCAATAACAACAACAAAAAAAACCAACATAGTTTCGTGATCTCTACCAAAAAAATATATATATGGCAGCACTCATCACCTTGTGATGTAATCACCATTTTGCCATTCTCCCCTTTCCACCGTCACTACTATTTCGGGGCGACCACGATCAGTGACCATGTGCATCGTCCAATCAGGGCCAAACACTTCCAAGGAAAAGGTGGCCCGATCCTCATCACAGGAACTGCCGGCACTGGCAAGTCACGGCTCTCCGTCGATCTCGCCAAACATTTTTCTGGCCAGATCATTAACTCTGATAAAATGCAAATCTAAAGTGGCATAGAGATTATAGCAAATCTTATCCCAGTCCATGAACAAGGTGGAGTCCCGCACCATCTTCTTGGTGATTTTTGCCTGGAAGATGGTAAACTTACCCCATCAGAGCTTTGTTCTTTAGCGACAGTGTCCATTTCTAACGGAAAACTCTCTATCACAGTGGGTGGATCCAAATCTTTCAATCATGCTTTCCTTGCCCGGCGTTTGACCCGGAAACTGATCCTTCGGTTGTAATTTGAGTCTTTCTTCAACATTCTCGGACCTAAGGTACAACAGATGCTGCATCTTCTGGGTGGATGTTTCGGAGCCAGTCTGTTCAAGCTCATGTGCAACAGCGTCGACCAGATACTCGAGTCAGGACTGTTCTAGAAGCTCGCAGCTTTCTATGACCCTATAGTAGATTCAGGGCCGAGACATGGGGTTCGGAAGACTATAGGGGTAGAGGAGTTTGATCGATACTATAGTAGTCTGTTTGGTACAGTCTAAAGTATCGATCAAACTTCACTACCTCTATATTCTTATGAACCCCAAGTCTCGGCTCTGAATCTACTATAGGGTCATAGAAAGCTGCGAGCTGCTCGAACAATCCTGACTCGAGTATCTGGTCGATGTGGTTGCATATATGCTGCAACAGGACCGGCTCGGAAACATCCACCCAGAAGATGCAGCATTTGTACATCAGGTTCGAGAATATCGTAGAAAGACTTGAATTAGGAGTGAAAGGATCAGTTTCTGGGTCAATATGTTGGGCAAGGAGAGCATGGTTGAAGGAGTTGAATCCACCCACTATGATACGGAGTTTTCCACTGGGAACTTTAGATATGGACAGTGTCGCGTAAGGATTAGTTTCCAGGACAAAACGTTGGGAAGGAGAGCATGTTTGAAGGATATGGATGAACCATAGGCCAGGAGTGGTCATGGAGTCCACTAAAAAAGATGGGCCCATTGACCAGAAGTATACATGAGGCCTACCCAAAATTTTTACGATCGGAACATTACAAAATTAGAACTCATGTGTCAAAAATTCAGTAAATCATGTGCCTTAACGTTCCATCTTGATTTCACTTTCAGTGGAAATAAAACTTGTCTAAAGGACAAAAAACCCAAGTTGTAATGTTGATGGAAGCTTCTACTGTATCTCACATGGCAAAACAAACAGTTTGCTTGAGAAAAATGAATCCTTCAAATTTTTTCAATTCAGTGTCTAGTCTACATTTTAACTCAATAGTGAATGGATCTTTAATTTCTCTCGCAAAGGAAGATAGAAGAACATACGCATACTATGTTGTCATCTTCTCTTGGCTAAAGAGCAAGAAGAAGGTTGAAAGAAAACTCTCTAAAAACCGTGGAGAATGCTGTGAATGTTTTACACACTACACTGTGTGGTCTTATTACTGGTCTTCCATTAAAGATGCATAAACACATTGTTGACAAACTCCTTGAACAGAAGGTACAAAGTCTCATATAATTCTTATGGCTTGAAACACTAGCTGACCAACAACCAGTGAATCTAAATTACTAAAATATCTTCAGTGATGTGTATGATTGACTGTAATGATGACACCTGAACGATGTTTCATTAGCCTTGCCTAGCATTACAGGACAATCAAACAGAACAAAACCGCATTCCTTCTCATGTTCTATTTCTTATCCATTAGAGAACCTTTTTTTGTGCAACCATGTGGTGTTTGGCCATGGGATGATGACAGCTTCTTCGACAACTCTCTCCAGTAAGATGCATTGATAGTTAATTAGTTAGTGTACCGTATTAGGAATGTCCATATCTGTAATGGGAGATTTGATTGATTCTAATCTCTCCTCTGCTTTATTAACAATTACTGCACATATATCTTCTTCCCTTTCTTGTGTATTAATTTGAGTATAAATTGTATCCTTATACTCAATAACAAATCATCAGTTTCTACAAGCTTATATGGTATTAGAGCTAGCAAAGAGATACCTCAAGAAAACCTAGCCGCTCTTTCTTATTTTTTTTCCTTTTTCCTCTCTCTCTTTCGACCATTTCTCCTTCAATGGCCTATGAAACCATTGCTGCTTCTGACAACACCGCTCTCCTTGGCGTCAATATGGCGAACTTCACTAAGCTCACGGCTGACAACTTTCTTATGTGGAGTCGTCAAGTCCATGCTCTGCTTAACGGGTATGCCCTTTCAGGTTACCTTGATGGAACTATTGTTGCACCCCCGTTGACTATCACTACCAATGGTGCTGTCACCACCAACCCTGATTGCACGCACTGGCAGCAGCAAGATCAGTTGATCTACAGTGCTTTGTTGGGTCTCATTTCAGTCTCGGTTCAGCCCATCCTCTCTGCCACTTCCACTTCGGCTGAGATCTGGGAGAAATTTTCCTCGACTTACGCCAATCCTAGTCGTGGCCATGTCCAACAGATCCGCCAATAAATCAAGCAATAGAAAAAGGGTAGTAAGTCCATTGATGAGTATGTTCAAGGGTTTGTAACCCGTTTTTGAACAGCTTGCACTCCTTGGTAAGCCTATGGATCATGATGATCAGATTGAATTCATTGTTGATGGCCTCTCTGAAGACTACAAGCAAGTGGTCGATCAAATCCAAGCTCGTGACGTTACTCCTTCGATAACTGAGGTTCATGAGAAGCTGTTAAATTATGAAATCAAGCTTCTCACCATGGTGTCTTCCTCATCCATCACTCCGATCTCTGCAAACACTGCTAGCTACCGCCCTTCTGGCAACCACAACTACAACAGCAACAATAACCAAAACACTCACTCGTGTGGTCAGCCTCGTCACATTTATCGTGGCAACTATCAACAGCACCAACACTCTCACCAACGCTCTGATCACCCCTCTCATGGCTATCAAGGCAAATGTCGGATTTGTGGCGTTTTTGGTCACAGCGCAAGTCGTTGTTCACAGCTTGCTCAATATTCTTCCTCCCAGCCTCGGGCAAACCTTGCTACTACACCTACTTCAGACCCTTGGTTACTCGACTCTGGTGCTACTCATCACATTGCATCTGATCTTGCAAACTTGTCATTGCAGCAGCCCTACAATGGTGGTGAAGCTGTCGTAATTGGCAACGGCTCTGGGTTACCAATCACCCACACTGGTTCTACATTTTTACCCTCTCTTACACGTCTTTTGTATCTCAACAATGTTCTCTATGTTCCTTCGATGCAAAAGAACTTATATATGTTTACAAACTTTGCAACGTTAATCAAGTATCAGTTCAATTCTATCCTTCATGTTTTCAGGTGAGGGATCTCAGAATGGGGGTCCCGTTACTCCGAGACAGCACCAGGAATGAGCTTTATGAGTGGCCTATCTCCTTGCCATTTGCTTCTACTTTCTTTGGGCAACCACTGATGTCAAAACCACCACAGCAGATTGGCATGCTAGACTAGGCCACCCTTCCCATCCTATCCTCAAAAGTATTTTATCTCGTTTTTCTTTACCGCATTTAAATCCTATTTCGCATCCTCTTCCCTGCAGTGACTGTTTGATTAATAAAACTCATAAACTTTCATTTTCGCAATCCTCCATTACCTCCACTTGACTTCTTGAATATATATATATTGTTTTTGTCAACCATTGGACCACAACTGGCCGGCCCATTAGCCAAATTCCTACATTCGTAGGAACCGGGACTCGATCCCGGGTGTGATGATGCCTTCTACAGTTAGACTTACCTCCTGCCACTGCACTAAGGTCACTTCACACCTCTTGAATATTTATTCACTGATGTTTGGACATCTCCTGTTCTCTCCATCGATAATTATAAGTATTATCTTCTTATCATTGATCACTACTTAAAATATACCTGGCTTTTTCCTCTTAAACTTAAGTCCCAGATCAGAGATGCCTTCATCCGGTTCCAAGCCCTTGTCGAAAATAAATTTCAGACTAAAGTGGGAACTTTATTTTCTGATAATGGTGGAGAATTTCTTGTTCTTCGTGACTTTCTCTCATCCAACGGCATCATTCATCTCACTTCTCCTCCTCATACATCAGAACACAATGGTCTTGCTGAACGAAGACATCGACACATTGTTGAGACAGGTCTTACTCTTCTTACTATGGTCTCTACTGTAGTTATATAAGTAATATTCCACCCATCCAGGCGTGTTTGAATTTTTTTGACCTACAACGCCCCGTCCTACGAAGTTTGCAGGACTAAAATACTATGCTAGCATTCGTTCTCAACACACTTAAAAATTACTTTAAAAATTTTAAAAAACATTTGTATAACTAAAAATAGTTTAATAACAATAAGAATAATTATTCTAAACATAATTTTGAGAAAAAAAATATTCTGAAATTTGTTTGATAAATTAAATATGTGGGGCGTACCCGCATTTGTAATAGCCATGCCCTGCAAGATCCGCTCTTTTGCGCAGTGTTATTTGTAGAACCAAGATGGAGCAGCCGTGAAGAAGTCCGCTGGCAATTTGCTCATATTAATAGATTAGTATTGTAGCCTATTAACTCAATGAATCATCCAAAGAAAGAAAAAAACCTTATCAACTCAATGTCGCAGTCAAGATTATATTTGAGAAATCGAAATAAATAGAAGCTCATACATAAACGTTTTGGCAAAGACAACCAATATTATGTTTGTTTTTATCAATATTTTATTGTAAATTGTAATAAAAGGTACCATAGGTATGCTAATTAAAGGTCTCAAATCAAGAAAATGTATGAGATAAGTATTCATATACTCATTCGGTTCCTTATTAATCCTATTAATCCTATTGTTAAGTTACCAATGTACTTTTACTAGGTTTTGATAATGAATTAAAATTTCAAGAAAAAAACTAAATGATACTATTGGTTTAGAGTTATAGAAAATTAAAAAATACAAAAAAAAAAAACATTTAGAATCAAGTTTTAATATGTTTTTTTAATATGTGTGAAAAAAAACTGAAAATATGATAAATTAGAAATAGAGGGAGCAGAGGGATAAACCCCACAGCAATGTGTCCCTCTGCGGTCAAGAGGAAACGAGCATTCACATGTTTTTCCATTGTCAATTTGCTCAACAGGTATGGTGCAAAGCTCCGTTAATGCCTTCGTTTGATCCCACCCGGATCTCCAGCCTTAGAATGGGAATCGAGCTACTTGGAAAACTGAAATGCCTGCCTCCAGTAGGAATCACTGATGGAAGACACGTAACAAGTTAGTTTTTGAACAGAAATCGATTTCAAGCATGGAAGCGGTTTTCCAAGCCATTGCGTATGCCAGAGAATGGTGGATCGCGCATGAACTACAAATCAAACACCCACCCAACCAAGATAGACAGGTCATGAGAGTGTTGAATGATGAACTTATCCATTGCTTCGAAGATGCTGCCTGGAATGAAGAATCAAAAACGGCGGGACTTGGATGGTTGTTCCTAGACCCGATTACGAAGGTAGAGATCAAGGGATCAGACGCAGCTACACAAGTCCTCTCCCCCCTTATTGCGAAAGCACTCGCGATGGATCGGGCTTTACAACACGCCTCAGATCTGGTTTACCAGAAACTTTCTCTTGCTTCAGATTCGCAGACGCTTATCAAAGCAACAAACATTGAGCTCCAATACAAGGAGATCCACGGGATTCTACACGACATCCTAGAAAGAACCATGAACTTCGACGAGATCAGCTTCAATTTCGTCCCTCGTGAGATGAACAGAAGAGCATATGAGATCGCAAAAAACGCTTTAACTTCCTTGTCTTTAATTTCACAGTTATGTGGTACAACCACCGATCAAAACTTAAGTCTTGTAACCTCTGAACCGAGGCATACCAACCCGGTTTAGTTATCTTTATGGAAAGATTTGGATTGACAAAGAAAAAAGAAATAGAGGGAGTATGTGCTAAAAATCAGTAATGATAAATATTTGACCCAAAAAGATATGCATCTCGATTATACATTTAAAAATGATAAATAAATTATGAATGAGGGTAAGCCAAATTGTGATGTTGATAGAGGCATCAATTGTGTCTTTTGGGACAACCAAAAAAACTTTGGTTGGTGATATGCTCAAATTTACCCTAGAGCTACTCTCTCAAATTAAGAGATCACTGCAGTACTTATGGGTCAAATTCCACAAGGACTCAAGACTACACAATAAATTATAGAGTTTTATAATTAAGCTAAACAAATTAAATTAAAATTAACATAGCAGCAATGCAAAATATTAAATAAAACTGTTGTAAATTCAGAGAATTAAAAAGCTAGATCTAGGGAATTTCTCAGAAAATTTTGAAATATTAAATCAATCAATAAATTAGGATTCAGACAATTAAGAACATATCTAGAACTTTAAACACTTTTGTAAATTAAATCAGTTCTCACTGCAAATAATATCTAAATTTAAAACCAGAAAATCTAAATCTCTTTGTAAAATTCTAGCTTAAAAATCAGCAATAAAATCAGGTTTAGATTATTCACAAATTATTAAATCAAATCTCTTTGCAAGAAATAATTTTGCTCATCAAAAGGTTTTATCAGGAAAATCAATTATATTCTCATATCAATTTATTTTCCTAAGTTATTAATTCTAGGTGATCAATCAAGAATTAATATGAAGAACAACCTGAGATGAAGATCTAGATAGATATTGAATCCTAAATAAACAGATCTAATAATTCATAAAATCCCTGTGAAAAATCCTAAACCTAACAAGCAAACTACTAAGACATAATCAATGAAAAACAATACATCTTTCTGAATAATAAGCAATTGAAATTAAAAAGAGTAAGAAGGAGTTCAAGAATTCTTCTCTACAAAGTAGATCTTTCTCTCCCAAAAGCTCTCAAAATCTCACAGGGTTGCAGAAAAATAAAACTTGCTAGAATAAAACTTAATGGTTTGTAAAACCTAAAAATACTATTTATATGTCCTAAAACACGTCAGGGACTTGTGTTGCAAATATGGAAAACTTTAGGGCAGATTTGTAAAACTTCCAAAACTTGTGATTCTTCATTGGCTGAAGAGGGTGTCGATCGATGCTAAGGCAGTGTCGATCGACACTCCCTCTCTGTTCTGACTCCAAGTTTGTTTCTTCTGAATTGATGCTCCAAAACGATCCAAATTGCTCCATTTTGCTCATTTCATTCCAAAATCCTAGAAAACATGTTAAAGACTCAAAAACATCCTAGAAACACATCAAAAGACACTAAAAGGCTCTTTACATCATGGTTAAAAACCACAAAAACATGATATATCAGTTGGGTAAAGTGAAACAATCAAGTCTTCTTCATTTCAATTCCTATATTTTAATACAATCTTTCATGCATCTTTGATATGTCTTTTTTTATCTATTTTATTTATCTAAGATGATGGAAGAAGAAAATTGATGATTTCAAAAGGAAGACGGAAGAGTAGATTATTCTGTTATTGTCTTCTCTTGGCTTTAAAGCTTCTAAAGGGCAAAAGGAAGTGCAAAACTATCTAACACTAGAGCCACGTACGGCGGCGGCAATGGACAAGCTGGTGAAGATATTGGCGGCTGAGCTTGGTTTCACTGCGTGGGTATTGTCGTTGTCGTTTTCGTTGTCTTATCTTTTATTGGGTCGGGACCATCTCAACCATTCATGACAGCACCAGACAAACCCTCATCATCGGACAAAAACATCCATATAATTATGTATTAATTTAAAAATATTTTAGAAAATTAGTATTTTCTAAAATAATCGGAATCGCCCAAAAAAATATTTATGTGATTTGATGATAACTCAGTTAATAATCTTAGCTACTTGAATTACTCGTATATGTGACATGATTGAGTTAACCAACTTGCACTTTCTAAGTATGTTTTGGATATGATTCAACTTGTTAATTTATGATCCAGTTCGTATCAAATATTTAAAGTAAAATTTTGATATATAGATTTTTATATATTACTCCTGTGATAACAGAATTTTCATCGAGGGTATCAATTCTCTTTGCAGTTTTAGTACAAAAAATTATCAATCCAAATGGTTGGTAAGCTAGCTGATAGAATGCAATAAAAAACAAGTAAATCAAGCCAAGTAATGGAATGAGTTTTTTACTAACAGCCTAGTATGAACAGAAATATAAAGAACAAAGCAAAGAACTACTTGCCCGAGGTACACGATGCAAGTAATCGAGTACCGGATCGAGTAGATGGTCGGGTAACAGGAAAATAAGAGCACAAAGATGAACAGCTCGAGGCTCTACTCGAAGCTGTTGATCGAATACCATTTCGGGTAAAAGGTCGAGTTAAAGATGAAAGCTTAAACAATCAAAATATAAAATCTCCTATGGATGGGGTAATCGGATCATAAGTATTCCTAGTCGACTTACAATGTTTTACAAGCTTCTAGCAGTTTATTCTCTAGACAGTGAATCTCTAACCCTTGCTAATCCATTCTCATGGTAAAAACAATCAACCTTAATCAATTCCTTACCCAACTTTCGTTGGAGAAACATGACCAAGCAGGCAATAACATCCGATCCACTAATGTCAATGAATTCCTTACTCATCTAATCTCTTAGGCTAAGTGAACAGATATCTAGCATTAGTTGGTTCAAGCGCTTAAACAAACATCTCTCGATGGCAAAACACCATAGATCTAGTCTCAACCTCTCGGTCTGAAATCAGCATTAAGAACGCTAATCCAGAAGGAAATTTTAATAAGAACAATCAATCTAAAACATCCTAATCGATCAGGAACACTTACTAGCCTATCTCATCCTTAGTAACCTTGGTTCACTACTTAGATCTCATATTAATCGACATACACGCATAAACGAATGACAATTTCATAAAATAAAAGTAGGTGATGTATTGAAAAAGAACAATAAAGTAATCAAGAATCAATGTAGAAGATTCGCAAAAATAGAATAAAAGGAAATCCTATCAAAGCCTTTAAAAGTAAAATCAGTTCTCGCTCTCTCTCTCTGTAGCTCTCGCTCTCTCGTTTCTCTCTGTGTGGCGTGTTTTCTTCTAAAAAAAATAGGAAAGGGTTTATATATGGAAACCCTTTTTACCTAGCCGCACATCACTGCCCGAAGGCCTACATGAGGTTAGGGTTGGGCACCTCCTCGGGTTGGACTTCGGGTAGTTCTTCTTGCACTCGGATCCGCTTGATCGGGTTTAGGTTCGGGCTGTTCTTCTTGCACGATCACACCATCGGGTACATGCTTGGGTTTCACCTCATTCTTGCTTTATTTAGGTTCCAAAACACATGTTTTCATCCAAAATGCACAAATGCAACAATGCAGCACCCTAAATAACCTAAATGAAAATATCTAAAGTTAAGAACCTAAAAATGCTAAATTTAAGTTATATACAATGCAAAACATGACTAAAAAGATGCATAAAAATGGGTAAAGTAGAGAGTTATCATCCTTAAAAAATTTAGGCTTTTTACAAAAAACAAAAAAAAAAAAAAGAACCAAAATATCCACTTTCAAAAAAATTAGAAACTGCCGTTTGATGATATTTATGACGGTACGTAAACACAGTGCTATCGTGTTACAGCGGCGCGATCATTCTTGTAAGTCTTTTTGAAATATTTAAAGTCCCTACAAAACTTTACAAAAAAAAAAAAAATTATACCTTTTAAAATTGGCAGCAGTAAAAGTGATGAAGATGTGAAACAATGGTGTTTATTTTTCTTACAAGAATAATGGATAGTGTCTTGGATATATATGAAAATGGCTACAGAAAAAAAAAGGAATCTTGAAGATCCTCCCATTTATCATTATGATTTGATAAATTTAGTTCAAAAAAATAAATCTCTCATATTCTAATGAACAAAAACAAAAAAAGAGAGAGAAGAGCGACGGCGATGGTGGAGTTACGTTTCTAGGGTTCTAATCTGTGATGTGGGTACTCTATTCGGATTTCATATCGGTTATTAATGGATTTCGCTGGGTTCTGGTGGGTATCTCTGGATTCAATTTCCCTTTGCTGCATCTGGGGATCGGATTGAAGATTCGATTTTGCAATTGGGGGAAAGTTTCGAAATTTGGGTCTGTCGGATGGTCTCAATCGTATATCGGTCGGATTGTGGTGTCTCATTTATGGGAAATCTTAGTGGATTATCCCGTAATGGGAAATCAGGGTTGTGAGATGAGGTTGCGTGGAAGTCATCTAGATTCCTTCTTTGGTTTATCTGATACTTTTTGGGTTTTATACGGTGGATTTCATGGGCATATCCGATTGCCATCTCTGGTGATTCGTTTTGAGATTCGGATCTGTAAAGGGGACACAGTTGGGCGATTTGAAATTTGTTTTGTGGTATCGCGGATTTCTTTCCTATTGAGAGTCGATTGCTTTGAATGGTCTCACATCTCTCATGATTGTGGTTGCTCGTTTTGACATGGAGTTATGGTCTTCTTTCCCATCAGATCCGTAAAGATTGGCTATCATTGGCGACGAAAGGAGATTTGCTCTCTAGCAAGGAAGCGAATAAATAGCGAAGATCCCTTTTTCAATTATCGACGATATGGTTTTAATTTGGAAACTGGAGATTCTCTGGGTTCAATGGTGATTGAAGTTTTCCAGTTTTTATCGTCCTTGAGATTTGATGGGTATTTACGAGCTGCTTCCACCGGTGATAGCGGGATTGCTTCATGTGGCAGAGTTTTGGTAATGTTACGGATCAGATCCTATCTGATTGAGTGGCAATGGAAAAGGACAAAGATTTGGTCCTCTTTTTCGACAGCTTTTACGGTGTGTTTGGATACGATTCTGGTAGTGGCATATCGCGAGGATATCAATTATCTTTATTGTGCTGATTCGATGGGTCTTCTCGTAAGGTGGCTTTGGCAAGTTTGGGTGTATATAAAGGATCGTTTCTCAGTGTTCAATCCTCATCACAACATCCTTGCATTCATCTTTTCAGCTTTTGAGCGCTTTCGGTTCTTGTTTATTTGGTGTGTTTCAATCTTTGTGGTGAGGGTCATCATGTCTCAGAGTGGGCTCTTGGGGAAGAATGTGGAGGGAACGAGTGATAAGGGGTTGATGCCTAAACGGAGAATCAAGATACCTTATTTCGACAACTCTGCTTTGATAGCAGGATACTCTAAGACGGTGGTGGGACGCTGTATGAACCCCAGGAAGCAAGACATGAAGTCTCTCCTGATCATGCTCCCCCAAGATCTGGCACTGGGAAGGTCGTGGGTGCTGACTTAGGTCTTGGAAAGTTTCAGTTCGACTTCGATAACGAGGATGATATCACAGAGATCCTCCACATGGCTCCTTTTCATTTTGATCGATGGATGGTTTCCATGGTGCGCTGGAAACCAACGGTTGACCCGGATTACCCTTCGGAGCTAACCTTTTGGATTCGAGTCTTGAACGTTCCGTTCCAATTTTGGGCTGAACCAACATTCCGCAGTATCGGCTCTGAACTTGGTCGGGTGGAGATGGTTGACATCGATGGTGGAAGAGTACAAGTCACGGTGAATGGTTTCAAGCCTCTTTGCTTTGAAACGGTTATTGAGTTCTATAATGGAGAGGAGACAATTGTCAACCTTCGTTATGAGAGGCTTCATGGTTTTTGCAAGAAATGCAACAGCTTGTGTCATGATGTGGATCATTGTCCTTTGTGGGCTTATGAGAAGATCACTCCAGCTTTGCACACTCCGATGGAAGAAGATACGGTTGGTTCTTTACAGAGTTACAAAGGGGCTGTCACTAAAGACAGGAACAAAGGTAAAGGTAAGGAAGTGGAGAATAGAGGGTCCGCATATAATAATGCTAGCCAGCGACCTCCTCAGGGGAAGCAGGATTCAGGGTTCAAGAGTCGGTCAACACGGGAGGTTGGTGAACCTTCATCCAAGCCGCGTCGATCCACTTCTTATGTGCCGGTTAACGACAATCGTCATATGGCTAAACCTGCGGTGACTACTTCTTCTTCCTCGGGTGCAGTTTTGGTTGAGGAGATGGAACCGGGACAAATCCCAGCTGTTACTGATCAAGGGGTGCTGCAGTCTGCCACTTTTGGTGTTCCACCTCTAAAGAGGGTTAGAAGACCTCTCTTTCAGGATCCAGCGGGACTTGTGGATGTCTCTGGTGCGGAAGAAACGCTGGCAAGTGCAGGCTTAGCTCTTCCGACTGATGGTTTGTCAGGTACACAGTCTACTGCTTCTAACGTTGAGCAGACGGGTTCTACAGAGGTGAATCTTGGTGAACCTCCAGTGGTGACAACTAACCCAGTTCTGGCAGCGAGTCAGGAAGAGCCTTTGGTGGAAGGGAAAGTTCCTGAGGTTATTACTGATCAAATAATGGAGGAGGAGGAACCTGCGGATACAGAAATTGAGACCATTGATCCCAATCAGAAGAATGGTGGAGATATTGATGACTTGATGGTTGAGCCAGTCTTGGATCTCCCTTCGGTTACTGCAGCTCTTGAGGGCGAGATAGCGGACAGCGAGGGAGGCTCTATGGATACGACTATTGATGCAAGTACTACATCTGCTGGGGTTTCGATGGTTGACAAGGTACGCAAGGCTAAGCCCCCTATGGCTCTCAAAGGAGCAGCTTCAAAGAAATTGAATGTGTACTTGCGTACAACACCAAGGAAGCGTCCGGCCCCTAGGATGACTGATCCAGCTGGGGATGGAGCAAACCCGAAGAACCAGGAACAGGAGAAGGGACCAACCGGTGGATCTAAGCCACCAAAACCAACCATGGATAAATGAAGATTTTAAGTTGGAATTGTCAAGGGCTTGGGAATAAAGCAACTATTGGGTATCTTAGGGATTTATGGGGGAAGCATAGGCCTGATTTTTTATTTTTATCTGAAACTAGACAGCCTTTTTCCGTTTTGGAACCTTTTGTTGGTCATTTTGGTTATTCAACCTTAAAAACGGTTGATCCTATTGGTTGTAGTGGCGGTTTAGCCTTATTTTATAATAATAATAATAATGATGTTTCTGTTTTATTTGAGTCTAACCGGCTAATTGAGGTGGAACTTACTTATAAAGGACAAATTATTTATTTTACTTTTGTTTATGGTGACCCGGTTCCATCAAATCGTGACATCGTATGGCAAAGATTGACAAGAGTTGGTCTTTCTAGGGACTCCCCTTGGTTTTTGGTAGGAGACTTTAATGAGTTAAAAGGCAACTATGAAAAGCGTGGAGGGAAGCTTCGCCATGCATCTTCCTTTGTTGGTTTCAATACAATGATTCGTCACTGTGGTTTACTAGAATTTCCTGCGATAGGTGATAGCTTGTCTTGGCGGGGCTGGCGGGACAAGAAGCCAATTCGTTGTCGTCTTGACCGAGCTTTAGCTAATGAGAAACTTCATGATCTTTTCAAGGATTCCTTCACGGAATATTTACCAATGATAGCTTCGGACCATAAGCCGGTTTTAGCTTCTCTAGAAGACAAAGTTCGGCGAGGGAGGAGCGTCTTTCGGTTTGACCGACGGTGGATTGAAAAAGAGGGCTTCTTTGGAGCTATTTCAGAGGGTTGGGCTCATGGGGAGACAGGGAACAATGGAAACTTAATGGACAAAATAAGAAAGTGTCGCCAAGCAATTTCCCGATGGCGGAAAGCGCAGGCCCCGTTTGGTCGGGAAACGATTGAGGACTTAAAGTCTCAATTGGCAACTGCCCAGGCGGATGACTCTGTATCTGTTGAGGTTATTTCGGAAATGGCTTGGAAGCTGCGTGAAGCTTATCGGGATGAAGAGATTTATTGGTATCAGAAAAGTCGAAGTCGATGGATGTGTTTTGGGGATCAAAATACAAGCTATTTTCATGCCCAAACGAAATTAAGGAGAGCTAAAAATCGCATTGTCGGGATGCATGACGAGGCTGGACATTGGGTTACGGAGGAAACTAAGGTTCAGGATATAGCAGTTTCTTATTTTCATGAGGTCTTCACATCCACAGATCCTACGGATTTTGAGGACGCATTGGGTGAAATAAGCACTTCTATCACAGGAGAAATTAATGAGACACTGACTCAACCAGTCACAGAACAGGAAATCAAAGAGGCTTTGTTTATGATGCATCCTGATAAAGCTCCTGGACCGGACGGTATGACGGCTCTTTTTTATCAGCGTGCATGGGATACGGTTAAGGCTGATTTAAAGCTTTCGGTAGAATCTTTCTTCCAGGGTGATAATTTTGACAAATGCCTAAATAGGACAAATATTTGTCTTATCCCAAAAGTGGATAAACCGACCCGGATGACTGAGTGGAGGCCTATTAATTTATGTAATGTTGGTTACAAGATTATCTCGAAGATCTTATGTCAGCGACTACGTAAGTTCTTGCCAGCATTGATTTCTGAGACACAATCGACGTTTGTGGAAGGACGGTTAATTACGGATAATATCTTGATTGCTCAGGAGATGTTTCACGGCCTCCGCACCAACCCCTCTTGTAAGGGAAAGTCCATGGCCATTAAAACAGATATGAGTAAGGCCTACGATCGGGTAGAATGGGCTTTCCTTGCGAATTTATTGCGGAAATTTGGATTCTGTGACAAATGGATTTCGTGGATCATGTGGTATGTGACATCAGTGGAATACAGTGTTCTATTAAATGGTCAATCCCATGGATCCATAATTCCTTCTAGAGGACTTCGTCAGGGAAACCCCTTGTCACTTTATCTTTTTATCCTTTGCACTGAGGTTCTCATTGCAAATCTGCAAAAAGCAGAAAGGTCTAAACTTATTACGGGGATCCGGGTATCGACTGCTTGTCCGGCGATTTCGCACTTACTATTTGCAGATGATAGTCTGTTTTTCTGTCGGGCCACGAAGGAGCAATGTGAAGTTATCCTAGGGATCCTCAGACAATATGAACGGGTTTCTGGACAGCGGATAAACTTCCAGAAGTCTTTGGTTCAATTTGGACACTCAGTAGATGCAGGCATACGTGAGGAATTAAAAGGCATCCTGGGTATCACCACTTTGGGTGGCATGAGCTCTTACTTGGGAATTCCGGAAAGTCTTGGTGGGTCGAAAACAAAATTTTTTTCCTTTGTTCAGGATCGGCTGCAAAAACGGGCTGGTGGATGGCCTGCTAGGTTGCTGTCTCGGGGAGGGAAAGAGGTCATGATCAAATCGGTTGCGACCGCTGTCCCTACTTTTGTTATGTCCTGTTTTCGTCTTCCGAAAACAGTTACATGAAAACTTACTAGTGCAATCTCTAATTTCTGGTGGAGCTCTTCAGGGGAAACACGTGGTTTACATTGGATTGCTTGGGACAGGCTGTGTGTTGATAAGCAGCTTTGGCGGTTGATTTCAGTACCAGATTCTCTATTTGCAAAGGTTTTCAAAGGCCGATATTACAGGCATTCTGATCCATTGGATCCAATTAAATCTTATTCTCCATCTTATGGATGACGGAGTATGATTTCTGCTCGCTCTATGGTGAACAAAGGACTCATTAAACGGGTAGGATCTGGGGCTTCCATTTTAGTATGGTCTGACCCCTGGATTCCTGCTCAATCCCCGAGACCAGCATTGCGTTCAGGATCGCCAGTCGATCCAACGCTTAGAGTTGAAACTTTCATTGACAGGACTTCGCATTCCTGGGATTTGGCATCGCTTTCGGCTTCTTTCGAGCCGGAGGATGTAGCCCTTATTTCTGCTTTACCCCTTGGTAATCTGGCCACACCGGATAGCTTGGGTTGGCATTTGACAAAAACCGGGGTATACACCGTTAAATCTGGATATCAAGCTTTGCGTCAGAAACCGGACAATGATTCCCCTGTCTCCGGTCCCAATATTATTCCTCTACAGGCATTTGTCTGGCAAATTCGGTGCCCACCAAAACTTAGACATTTTTTATGGCAAGCAATTACGGGTTGTATGGCGACAACAGCTAATCTGCGGCGACGTGGACTTAGTTGTGACATGGAGTGTGCAATTTGTGGAGGAATGGAGGAGACCATTAATCATGCCCTTTTCTTATGTCCTCCGGCTAGGCAGGTTTGGGGATTGTCCCAGTTCCCGGCATCCTTGGGTAGCTTCCCTTCAAACTCTGTCTATGATAACATGGATTCATTATTTTGGAGATTTCAGGACACTCCTTCGGTAGAAGTGTTCCCGTGGATTCTCTGGTATATCTGGAAGGCCAGAAATGATAAATTGTTCAGCAACTTGGACTCTAATCCGTTAGCGATCTTACGAATAGCGGAAGAGGAATCAAAGCTTTGGTCTTTAGCCCAGGAGGATCCTTTAGGCTCCTCACCTCAGGGTGGATCTCGACATCCATCTAGGTCTACGGTTTCTTTGGTAACGAGGCAAGCGGATATGGATCTTGCCACCGATGTTTTGTGGATGGATCTTGGAAGGCGACTGACCAGTTTATAGGTAGAGGATGGCATTGCATTTCTCCTGAGGGAGAATCTCCCACTATGGGTGCATCTAATTCTCGCCGTAGCTTGTCACCCCTCCATGCAGAAGTGGAAGCCCTAATATGGGCAATACGCTGTATGATTGGCGCGGATAATGAGAAAGTTGTGTTTCTCACAGACTGTTCTGATTTGGTGAAGATGGTGTCTTCGCCTTCTGAGTGGCCTGCTTTCAAGACATATTTGGACGTTATCGAAGAAGACAAGGATGAATTTCTATCATTTCTGTAGTCCAGATTCCCAGATCACAAAATGGTAGTGCGGACAAACTGGTGCGTCGAGCTAGAGTGGAGTCGCATCCAGTCACCTTTGTGAACAATTTTCCTTCTAATTGGCTCGTTTGAGCCAATCTTGTATTCTGATGGCAAAAAAAAAAAAAAGTTGTTGAGTAAATCAAAACTAACCCTATTGTTTCTTGACCATTTTAATAAGATGTTTGCTTCTTTTGTATGATTATTGTTTACTTGCATGCTGTATGAGCATTCATCTAACTTTATTTTTTTTGGTAAAAGGTTAAATTTTGTACCATTTTTTATTTGTGACAGCAGTTACAGAGACAACAAAGAAGACGGAAAGACCAAAAACTAGAAAGAACAAAAAAAACGGTAAGAAGGCAAAACGATTAGCAAATAGCATAAGTCCAAAGAAGAAACACCAAATCTGAACCGGGAAGCTCAGATATTTGCGTATATGTATTCTTGAAATGCTATATGTATCGACTGAATATAGTGATTATCTTTTTAATTCTTCATCTATGCTTGCCGATCAATAATGTATGATTTATTTGTTATCTTGCATATTTTTGGGTTGATTAACTCTCCAAAATCTTGTTTAATTGAATGAGTAGAAAAGCGAGACGTTATTACTTGGGGTATACAGTTGAGTTATGGTCCTTATGGAGTATATTCTGAACATATATAGTTGAGTTACTTGAGCATAGTAGTTGGTGCCACAACAATGGATCAATTATACATCAATGATTTGGGTTCTAAAACTATGTCTATATATCCCATGTTTATGAATCTCAAATATATCTTATTTGCCTACTGATTTACTATTATTGATTTATACTTGCTTCAGTTTCATGACAACCAAACAACAATCTCATATTCTTCGTCTTTCATTCATTGCTCACCACGAACTATGAGTCGCTTTTGAAAATTTCCAAAACTGATGAATATTTTGACTTTGATTGGGCGGTTTTTGAAATCAACTTTTTGCAAAAAAAAATGAATATTGCCTAGTTGATGATGGGTCATCTCTTTCATTTCTGGAAGATACAGTACAACTATTTTTTCCCCGTTAAACTAATGTGATAGTCAGAATCAAATATAATCAAGAATGACTTACTTGATCAAGCCGGCACAAAAAACGGTATAAAAATATCTTCGAAATAAACAATCACTTCCACATATCTAACATTCACATATCAATGGTCTCTATATAAGCAAATCACTTTCAGAAAATCACATTGAACAACCTAATATCTACAACAAAAGACCTCAAAATCTTCTCTCAAAATGACGAACAAGATCTTCTTTCAGTTGACAGGAGCTTATTTGGTGCTGGCATTGATGATGATTGCCATGGTCTCGGCCCAATACGATAACGACAGCAATGACCACGCAACAACACCAAGCTCCGCCGTCATTGTTGCCGTCGATATCTTCATCGGCTTGGCCGTAGCCACTGTGGCTCTGGTGGCTGGCTTCATAATCTGAATTCAGTAAATTCCTTGTTTTTGGCTTTTCATGACAGTTGTTTCTGCTTTTAAAATTTTCATTGCTTGGGAAAAGATTTATGTCAACTCGTTTTAGTCAATTTGATATACAATTAAAAAAATTCGAATCCCACTAAACATAAGCAAATACACCGATCAAAAACATTGGATATAATCTCTCGACTGACCT
>NC_141888.1:44015-64365 GCF_030686135.1 Camelina sativa | reverse complement strand
CGTATGATCCGGCAGGCAAGTCATGCAGTTAATATGTCTTTTTAAATCATAGTACAATAAGTTTGCATTCCTTATAGCTTACAACTGATGACAGGATCTTCAAAGTGGAGCTATATCGTTTATAATTGGAACTCACAGTCTGATAGCTGAAAAGATAGAGTACTCTGCATTACGTATTGCCGTAGTTGACGAGCAGCAACGGTTTGGTGTAATCCAGAGAGGAAAGTTTAACAGCAAGGTCAGGTTCCTAAAATATTTTTGATCTATCGGATAATTGCGTTATTCACTCTAGTTGAAGTAATGATTCATGGTGATTTATTTGATTGGTGACCTGAAATGAATTGCTCTTGTACTTTCATTCTTCTTATCGATGTAAGCATATAATTCGTTAACTGAAGTGTATTGTAATGTGACTTCTGCAGTTATATGGGACATCTATGATATCAAAAAGTGACTCATCTGACTCTGATGATACTTCCAAAACCGATCTCAGTATGGCTCCTCATGTTCTTGCCATGTCAGCCACCCCTATCCCGAGATCACTTGCCTTAGCTTTGTACGGAGATATTTCTTTGACCCAAGTATGTAACTTGTTTCCATTTTAATTCAGCAGGTAGAAGAAACACACTTGTGCCATATGTTAAATGTCTATAAGCATTTTAAATGAGTGCAACTCTCTGTTTCTTCAGATTACTGGTATGCCACTTGGAAGAATACCAGTTGAGACGCACATTTTCGAGGGAAATGAGAGTGGCATCAAGGAAGTCTACTCAGTAATGCCTATGACAATAACTACAATTATTTTCTTGACTCTCTCATCATAGAAACAATAAATTCAAGACAATGCTTTTGATTTTTAAAATTGCAACAGTGGATGATATCTAAACATGTCATATATCCATTGACAGATGATGCTGGAAGACCTGAAGTCTGGAGGGAGAGTGTACCTTGTGTACCCTGTTATTGATCAATCAGAGCAACTGCCACAGCTCCGTGCTGCCTCTGCGGAGCTCGAAATAATAACCAAAAAATTTCCAACGTACAACTGCGGACTGTTACACGGAAGGATGAAGAGTGACAGCAAAGAAGAGGCTCTAAATAAATTCAGAAGTGGAGAAACACAGATACTTCTCTCGACCCAGGTGATAGAGATAGGTGTTGATGTTCCAGACGCATCAATGATGGTTGTCATGAATGCTGAGAGATTTGGAATCGCTCAGTTACACCAACTCAGAGGACGTGTTGGGCGTGGAACCAGAAAATCGAAATGCTTATTAGTTGGGTCAACCCCCAATAGCCTTAAACGGTTGAATATGTTGGGGAAATCGTCAGATGGGTTTTACTTGGCAAATATAGACCTTCTTCTACGTGGACCTGGTGATTTGCTTGGGAAGAAACAATCTGGGCACTTACCAGAGTTCCCGCTCGCTAGACTAGAAATAGACGGCAATATGTTGCAGGAAGCCCACATCGCCGCTTTGGTAAAACATTGATTCCCCAATTGCATTACAGTGAAATGATATACTTCAAATGTCACTAATATTCATATTTTTCCTTTTATACTCTGTTTTCACAGAACGTTCTAGGAGATTCTCATGACCTGGAGAAATTTCCAGCGCTAAAAGCTGAGCTTAGCATGAGACAGCCACTTTGTCTTCTGGGCGACTAAAAAGGTTGCACAAGCTACAGTGTACATACATAGTACATACTTGGTATGTCCTTTTGGTTATTTTGGTACTATGACATGTTGTAGTAGACTAGTAGTAGTAGTGGTAATATAGTCTTTGGGTGTCAATTTCAGATTAAGCATAACGAGCATAGATCAAACATGTTTTGGTGTCATATAAGCTTTATATTTTGTGTCCAACAAGAGACCCATTCATGTGAAAAAAAAAAAAGAAGAATACTTGACTTGGAGTTTGATGCCTCTGAATAGGACGTCAACTAATGGGATCTGTAAAAGTGAAAAATAAGTGGTGGCTTTATGCTTGCTATGTTTTTATTTGAAGAGTTTTGTGGAGTGTGAAGTAATATAGAAAGTGGTAATAGGAATGAGAAATGGTGTGAGTGACACACAGGAGTCTTTTGGGGGTTAGCAACCAACCAATGAGGGAGATTCACGGGGAGAGGAGAGACAAAGAGACAAGTGGTGACCCACAAAATGTTTCCTACCCAATCATCAAACGATAGGACCCACTAACCTCCTTGTCTCCTCCTTTGTCCTTCACTTCCCATATTGAAACTTGAAGTGTTGGCAACTTGTTTCACATCTTATTGACACTGCTTGTGCCTAAATCATTCTGCGTCTTCTTTGTCTGCATCTTTTAACACTTGCAAACTTTTTCATCACTCCGTTGTACTAGCTTTTACTAAATCTAAACTGTATGTATCGAGTCTATTAGGGATTTAACATGTTTCGGCAATAGATCATCATCGGTTGAGATAGAAGTATAGAACCATACAAAATAATATTCACATATTTCTTGGTGTCTGTTTGTATGGATATTATTGTAGGTATAATTGGTGCCGGTCGGCAAATATTTTGATGATGACTAATGGTATTTTTGATATAGTATATGATAAAACTAGCATGGGAGGTGGTGGTGGGTTGAAAAAGACAATCATGATAAGACAATTCTCATGTTTAATTTGAACACTACAAAGACCAAAAGTTCTCACACATAACTATGCCGGCTTTTTAAATCCTTGTTTTGATAACAATAGTTTTTGTTTAACAATCCCTTATCTCTCTTCTCTCTTATGTACTTTGCATTAATTAATGTGTTTGGGTTAATAAATTGAAACCTTATGAGTAGCAAAAGTAGACGAAACAGGCACAAGGGTTTGGATCCAAAGAGTAGAAGAAAAATGATTAAGAGACAAGACAGAAACCTTTTTTTTGTTTTTATTGACTTTAGAAGATAGTGATGTCGGAAGATAAATCTATGTACGTCCCTAGACGAATGATTTGCTCATCGGAAGCTACAAAAAGCTGTTTGTACAAATTGGGGATCCTCTTTTCGTTTTCTATAATATCTTATCGTATGCGCTCTCCTTCTATGACAGTAATAATTGAAGCTTTAAAATCCACACCAGTTGAATACTTTCAAGTTTCAACGGTTGAAACTTGAAAGAGAGTGGTCACTGTGGTACTGCTGGTACACTTACATTAACCATAATTTTGGAAGAACATTTAATTAGATGTATAGTTTTTACTATTTTTACAAAATTACAGAGTTATATTCCAATAAAAGAACTAGACAATGATTGTAGTTGTGTGCGATCGACCGCACAAAGTATATGGTGGTGACTACACAGATCTGGTCTGATATAACAACTTTCTTTAATATTTTATTTTCTTTTTTAGACGTAATGAAGTAATGAACGCAAATCGTCATCATCATCATGCACCAACAAATTTAATCAGTCTTACCCTAAACAAAAACCATAATTGGTACCAATTTATTTTGGAAATATACACATACACTAAGGGCGTATTAGATAACCCTACATTTATAATAGTGATAAATGACCTTGACCTTTAAACTACTCCATTCTTACCATTTTTGACCAACATAATTTCACAAAATTAAAGTGCGTTCAAATATTTTCATCAATCAATTTTGCCAAAAATTTATTTTAGAATTGCTTTGGTTTGAATTCTCAAATATCGGTCGTCTTCTATTTTACACCGCATGAAGAAAATAATACATATAATTGGGCGTATATTATTGGGTCTCATCTCATGCACTAATTAATTACGTTTGAAAACATAAGTTTATTCTGCTGTAATTAATTGGGTCAATATCATTGAACAATAGTCGTACTATACTAGTATTAGTATAACATAGAGTATTATTTTCATGCGTTTCGCGAGCTAGGAGGAGAATATATTGAACTCATGGTGTTTCTCAAAGCAGAACAGAGAAAATGATTACTAATTTTCTTTTCTCAATTTTTTTACTAATTTCTTTTTATAGGATATGAAATAAGTATGAAAGAGCAAATACGATATATGATTGTCATAATCACCAAATTCGGATATACTAATCTAATCGTGGACAACCAAATAATTAAGCAGTCAGTTAAATAAAGGAACGTGTGTGATCTCTAATCCAGTACTGCTTAATTATTATATGCAAATTAAAAATATATATATATGACTCATGCAAATGACCAAGAATGCACCACAAAAGGTATAGACCGGTCAAGTATGTTAATCTCATAATTCCTATTTTTAAAAAAACGAAGAATACACGTAGCATTGTTAACTTAATTTCATATACTTCTCTTGTCATCAGATTTATAATGTTTGAATTGTTGGATCTAACAAGAAAACATAGTTATAACACGAAGATTGACTTAAAAACCGTATATAGATGGATACGTTACATGCATGTTTTCCGAGGTTAACTAGCCGATGAACATTATACGTATCTTATGTTGTCTCTTACTAAATGCTTAGTCTCTAAACCGTACAAAAATTCAACAAACCCTAAATTAATGTATAGTAATTATGATTATTGAATATGCGTTTCTATCTCAATAATTTTTTCACCAGTTATATTCTAGTCTCCCATATAGTCCCATTTACAACAAACATCATCATCTAACGAGAGATAAATAAATAAAATGCGAAAAAAAAACGTAAAATAAATAAATAAAAAGTAACGAGAGATGAGCATAATGGAAATGTGGGAGGCGTATAGAATAAGAAGAGTTCATCTGAGGAGGGTCTCAATCATTTTCATAAGCTCAATACTTGGACCGACTCAGGTTTTTACGGAATAAAGAGAGAATCGATCATAAATTTTTTTTTTTTTTTTTTGTGATCAAACTTTATCGATTAATTATTAAATGAAAGTGTAATTAAATGAAAATGTTGAACAAAAGAGAAAGAAAAAACATGCTGGTTAGTCTCCCACACCGAGTCAGTCAGCATTTATTTAATCACCCCAAAACCATTTTGATTCAATTGTTTGACACGTGTTATTCATCCTACAACTCTATTCATAATTTCTTTGACCAATAGATCTTTTAGTCAATACACCTCCCCTCTCTTCTACTATTCATTATTTATTCAATATGAGTAATATTTAGCTTTTAATTTTGTTTTCTTTATAAACTTCTCATAGGTTGATGAATGGATGGATACCCAAACGCATCTTATTACATTTGTTGTGTCTTTAAGGTCCTTTTTGTGATAAAACTACTATTTACGTACATAATGACAATGATATACGTACGCATATACAAATAGTACTATATGCCATATGGATCACGCATGCGTGCGTGTATGTATATACAAACAACATCACATGTAATATGTATATGTATATTTGTCTATGTGACTATGTGTATAAATATATAAAAGCATCGCCACGCTTCAAGTTTGTCTCTCTTTATATATTAAACTGAGTTTTCCTCTCTAACTTTACCTTTTTTTTCTTCCTCATCCTCTCTTGATCTCTCTCAAGAACCCTAATTAAAATTTAATCGATCAATGGAGATTTTACCGGAGAACTCTTCTAACTTGGATCTTACTATCTCCGTTCCTGGCTTCTCTTCCTCCCCTCCCTCCGGTAATTAAGCTTCTTACATACACACACATATAATTAAACACTATAATTATAATCTATTATTTTATTATATTGATCAAATGATATATATCTATGTAATTAGGCTTGTGTTTGGATTCTATGTTTCTTTTCGATGATGACCTGACTATATATTCTTTCGTTTGAATTACATGGAAACATCATGAGTTCTCTAAGCTCTTATATTGGCAAAAAAGAAAATTTTTTAAATATATATATAGAAGTAATGTTTATATCATCTTATTAATTTCTCTTTGGCCACAATATTTTCGTTTAATTTCTGTCGTTGTTGATATAGTAATTAATGGTATGAACACAATAAGTTTCAGATGAAGGAAGTGGCGGAGGGAGAGAACAGCTAAAGCTAGACATGAATCGATTGCCGTCGTCTGAAGACGGAGACGATGAAGAATTCAGTCACGATGGCTCTGCTCCTCCTCGAAAGAAACTCCGCCTAACCAGAGAACAGTCTCGTCTTCTTGAAGATAGCTTCAGACAGAATCATACCCTTAATCCCGTAACTAACTATTCACAATTTTACATATAATAATTACTTATGTTTTTTTTATAGCTTTGTTTTATTTTTATTTATAGTATAACTTTAGAACAAAAAGAATTGTAATGAATGTTTTTTTTTCTCGTAAAATGTAGAAACAAAAGGAAGCACTTGCTAAGCATTTGATGCTACGGCCAAGACAAATTGAAGTTTGGTTTCAAAACCGTAGAGCAAGGTACGTTTTTGTGTGTGGCCAACTTTTGTTTGTTTTTTTACATCATTGGTGAATAAATAAAATATCTGACTATATAATATATATGAGGTTAAATAATAAGCTGGTGGTTGATGATTAACGAGAGAGTTCACATAAGTGTTAAACGTTGACGGAATATAAAAATAAAGCAGAAAACAAAAAAATGAAATCTGAATCGGATTCGACCCACCCCGTTAACATATACTTATACAAGTCGTACCCTTAAATAATAAAAAGTTAACCTTGTCCTTTTCATAACATTATTATCTCAATTCCTCCATCAAATTTTTTTGGTTATTATATTGCTTTCCTTCTAGGTCCTTCTTAAATTCTCGAAGAGTCACCACTTGTAACATGGAATATATACAAGGAAAATGTCAATTCATTTGACCAAATCTTTTGAAGTCAAACAAGTTTACAGAAAGAAGCTAACAGCCACCCAATTAAACACACATATTAATCAAAAGTAATATACTAGTGTTGAAGTAGTTATATATATCAACATCACGTACATATGTGTTGTTGCATGGTTATTTTCACAAGTGACAACAGCATTTTGGAGCCGCCAATTGTGATATCCATTAACACGTTGTTTTTAAAAAAAAATGTGTGATGTAACTCGGAGCCAGTTTTGTTTTGAGAAAAACACTTTGGCTCCTGTACGTCAATACGTGTATTATATACATTAATAGTTTAATACATATACATATGTATTCACGTGTCGAGGTCTCACGAATGTTTCATACCATTAGTCGTTTTATTACAATATATTTTTTTTTTGGTAACGTATAGTTCTTTAATTAATTTCTGCATGGATCTGTTTGTTTCATGTGTATAACATATACTATTTGTTATACACATGAAACAATAATAGTATATGTTTTGATTGTGTATATACTATTATTGTGCATGGATCTGTTTGTTATATATGATTAGTCAATCTATAATTCGTTAGTCATTGTTACAAGACAAATTGATAAACTGGTTAAAAATTTTAAATATCTTTCTTTTGAACACAAAGAAAAATAATTTTATTTATTTAGATCCCACAATAATTGTGAACAGATGGGAAATGTGAATGGTGCAATAAATAAGAAGAGTTTCAACACTGGTCGTATTACTATTATGACGGTTTCCCAAAACATAGCTATAATCATAACCACAACCTTTTTACTAGTATAATAGAAGTACACTGTATTTTCTAGCCTCTTTTTTATTTTATCTTCAATTTCAGTTTATTTAATTTATAAATTCCGAGCAATTCAATCAATGTGTTTTCTTTTATTTTTCTGCCTCGTGTACTTACTTTCTCATCAATGCCCTTTGACTCATAATTCATTGGGCAGTTCATGCGTTTTCATTTTCCATGATTTTTATAAAATATAGTTGCATCGTCGACGAAGCATTTGATCTTTGTTTGGATGTCATCATATATTTACAAATCGTCTACGAGTTTAATTAATTATGTTAATATTCGCATAATAAATAACTAGTAACGTACTTTTTTTGGATTTGTTTGTTTTAATTAGGAGCAAATTAAAGCAAACCGAGATGGAATGCGAGTATCTTAAAAGGTGGTTTGGTTCACTAACGGAGCAAAACCACAGGCTCCATAGAGAAGTAGAAGAGCTTAGAGCCATGAAGGTAGGCCCACCCACAGTGAACTCCGCCTCCAGCCTCACTATGTGCCCTCGCTGCGAGCGAGTCACCACTCCAGCGAGCCCAGCTTCCATGGCGGTTCCGGCCAGGAAAAAGTTTCCGCCGCAAGAGCGTGACGATTGATATATGTATCTTAAATATTGGAGTATGGTTTAGGAGTCGACGAAAGTCACCCATTCAGCCCCAAAAATATTTGATGATCACATAATTTCGTGTATATAGTACTTAGAGATCTTGTGCTGCACATCAACTCTTTGTAAATATTATTATTTTTTTTTAAAAAATTAAAAATCCAATATCCTTAATTTGGAAATCGAAATAAGAAATAAAAACAAAAATCTATTTTAGTATTTTCAAACAGTTCATTACCACAAAATCCAATTGTTGAGATAGTGCTCTCAATTAAAAAAAAAAAACATTGAACTAATAATACGTAAACTCTATCTTCACTATTTCAGAAAGCAAAACGTAAACTGGAGAACAACATACGGCAATTTTATGAGTTTGATCACCAGTCACTGATTTCGAAGTACCGATAAGATTACAATTACGAAAGGAAATGAAGAACAACCAAAAAAATATACCATTCCAGGGGAAAAAAAGGGATGCTCCGGTTTTACACTCCCAACCACAAACCAGTCATCTAACCAAATCCAAGGTGAAGAAAGGATGATCCTTTCTCAATGGGATTTTAGTTTCTAATTTTTTGTAGCTGGGCTTCTGGCATTGGGCTTTTTCTTTTATTTAGCCCTGTAAAACTCTTTGGTCATGCTTTAATTTGAATGCCCTTTAACAAAAAAAAAAAAAGAAAGGATGATCCTACGCTAACTGTCTAACTCCAACGACTCGTATAACAAACCCGGCTGCATGCCTTCCGCTTGATTACTTAAGCCGCCCCTTTAGTCTCAACCTTAATTACATTTACCTCATCGATGAAATTGGCCCATAGCCCATTAGAAAGGCCCATAAAGTTTCGAGTCCATTTTATATCTGCAAAGTTTTGAGAAAAAAGAAAACCTAAATCCTTGGTCGGTCGGTGGGTCGATTTCTCTGCTCATCTGATGTTTTGATTGGAGGATTAAATACTATAACTGCGATTAATTTTCCCCATTTTTCATTAAACCAGTGTCAAATAGTTCTCCTGTCTTCCTCGAGACAAAATAAGTCTCCGCCGCAAAAACTAACTTGCAACGTACGGTACCAACAATGGAGTTCTAGGGAAAGAGTTTATATGTTCTATTTTACATCATTCTTAAACCATTTTGCTTATTTTTAATTCATAGCTGCATCTAGCTGATTTCGATTCTTAGATTATTTCAATTTTTAGCTGCGTTTAGCCGAAACGCTTATATTCCTCAAGTATTCAACATGCAAATGATGTAACCATTTTAAATTCCTCAACAATACTTTAACAAATTCCTCTAAAATCATGTTACCATTTAAAGCCTAAATGTTAAAATTTTAATATATTGAAAACAAACTGAGCACCGAGATTAGACATCTAGTAGTGAAAAAATTGAAACATTTATCTTTTTAGAATACAAATTATAGTGTTAGGACTTAGGAGTGGAGATATTAAAAAGTGACTCTCTTAGGCTTATGTGCCATTGCAAATTTCACATTTCCACGCCAGGCCCCATAAAGTACTAATGGATTTACCCAAAAATCTACGGTCATAGAAAAAGAAAAGGAAAAATTGGGAACTGAGTACAAAAACTTTGAGAGGCCTTGGGGTTTGGTAGCGACGGGGACGACCCGGCGCGAAGTAGAAAGGCATGTATAGGAAATGGACCACGTGCGTGTCACGTGCCATCATTATGGTAGCTTTATATCCAGACACCAGTCTTGATCAAGACCACGTTGACCCCTCTCGTTGGTTGGTTTGGTTGGTTAAACCCACCAGCGTGTGTTTTAGGGAATAAGGACGCTTTAGCTCTTTTGTGAAAAACAGAGCGCTAGCTGTGATCTTTTTCATGGGTCCAGAATACAGATCATCGTGTCTTACCATTAACACGAAAAATTTATTAATTAGTGAGATACTTATTATCTACAACGAACGAACATGCATGTGTTTAAATATTATAAGCATACGAAAAGAGCATTGATTTTGTAGGTACGCCAAACTCGATACTCTCTATCCAAGGGTCCATAATAATATTTATTTATAATATCGTAATCTTGATACTATAATTTAAATGTAATTGATTGGTAGTTTATTTGTAGTTTATGTAAAGAACCAAAAAAAAAGAACGATTTGATTATTGGTGATGTGACTCGTGCTCTCGTTTTCTCCGGTCTTCAGCATGTGATTTGGTGTGTGTTAGAAAATGTCTCGTTAACAAATATACTTCCTCTTTCCCGCAAATGCATGCTCTCACACTCTTAAAACAATTTGCAGCAATAGCATCCCATGATTATTGATTGGGTTGTATATATCAAGTAGTATTCGGTCAAACTATATCCGTCTAGCTAGAACAAAATATAAGGATATAAAATCGTATCTATGTGATTGGGTTGGAACATAATGGAGGTGTCTTATGCGGGCTGTTCGATATAATTTGATTTTGGACGGAAAGTGATATTATCAAGTGCTTAACCAGTAAGATCCTTTTGAGTTTGAATAAGATTATCTAAATACAGGTTCTGGTAGAGAGCTAACTATGACTGTTTCAAGGTCATTACCTACAACACATTAGTTATCATTAGCAGAAAAAATGTAAAATCACATTCTTAAGACTATTTTGGTTACCAAGCAATAATCACATTTATAAATATTGTGGAGAGAAATAAAAACTAAAATTTTTATTACCAATCATTGGATGCCATTTGTGGCCGTAGTTGCCAAGATCTGATCGAGTTTGTCCCTAGGTATGTAGAGACGTAGAGTTATAGAATCTAGATAAAATTGTACTCTCTCTCCCTGATAAATTGATGTTTAGAAAATATTTTTTGTCTCTAAAAAATTGATATTCTAAATAATTTTAATACTAAAAAGGTGTAAAAGTAGAAAAGTAGAAAAAATGTCAGAAAAATAAATCATCACATATGCATGAGATGACCAAAAATAAAAAATAAAAATCATAAAGAAAAAAACTAAATAATAAATTAATCATATACACCATCATCTTAATATGTGTGAAAAATTATAAACATCAAACTATTAGAAACAGAGGGAATATTAAGAATCATCCAAATATACCCTAATCGAGAAGAAATAATATGAGATCAACGGTTTGCCAAAAAAAAAATAATAATAATATGAGATCAACGATCACAATTGGCTAATTAGCAAGACTGGCCAGAAGCTGAGAGACTAGTCAGACGTGTCTTCGTGGGAGATAGTGAAGCTGATCATCATTCATCATAACAGTTTTTCACTAGTAAAAGCTAAGAAGGAAGCCTTAAATTCTTGCGGAAACTATATATAAAGCTCAAAATTACTACTTCTACTCAATTGTCTTGTGTAAGCAAAAGAAAATTATAATAGAGATCGCAAGTGAGATAGATACCTTTAAAAACGGAATAAATATTGTGTGCTTATAATTAAATTCAACGGTCCAGCAGCAGTGGTTTGGACCTAACACTAATGACATTTGTTCGTCTTATCATTTTGTTTCCCTGTACCACCAACGAAGACAAAACCTATTTAATCGTATTTGGGAATCAGACGATTATTACGTTCTACGAAGAAAAAAGGATTACAGAAACAGTAATCCGTATTATTTCTTAATAAAGTGGGATGAATCGGATCTGGTCTTCTATTAGCTAAATGCTTAATAAGAAAATATCAGCCTTTTTCTCTCTAATTGCCCAAAATTTTGGCTCTTTTTATCTGATAATGACGTATACTATATATAGTGGGCCAATGATCTAGGGTTTCTTCCAATCCTTTGTAAAATTACGATTTTGCCCCTGCGGCCTATTGGGCCAAATCCAAAATTTCTGACCCAAATCTTCCTGAAATCTTCTACTTGGACTTCTATAAATGTTGGGGGCAAAGCCCATATCCAACACTAACTTTGGTTGTCAAGTGAAAATAATAGTAGTGTATATATATTCTCCTTGGCAACTTTAAAAAGTGCAAAAAGACTTGACCACTTTTATTTTTTCTTAAGTAGCAAAAAAGAAAAAGCACACGAGGGACTATTCCAATGATAAATAAAACTGTCCACGTACCGCCAGAAACTCCCCCATATGCGATCTGCCACGTGTCCCCACTCAACAACACACTATGATATCATTATCATTTTAATCTCACATAAAGTAAATTAACTAATTATTATTCGCTTAATTAAAAAAACGTAATCGTGTGCAAACGAGTGATGATGATGATGATGACGGACACTGTCACTGCTTCAAAACCTCTTTCTATATATATGATGAGTCTGGTGATGAGGGAGGCCCCCCTCTCTCGTCTCCTAAATCCTTTCTAAAATTAGTATCATCTCTCTCTCCTAACGGTTTCTTTATTCTTCCCACTTTGCCCTTCTCCTCCCTTCTAATTCCCCCTCTCATGCCACTTCTCTTCTAAAGTAAATCCCACCGGAATAAAATGATTACGTGGCACGACTTGTACACCGTCCTGACCGCGGTGGTGCCGCTCTACGTGGCTATGATCCTTGCCTACGGATCCGTGCAGTGGTGGAAGATATTCTCCCCTGACCAGTGTTCCGGCATCAACCGCTTCGTCGCCATATTCGCCGTCCCGCTCCTCTCCTTCCACTTCATCTCCACCAACGATCCTTACGCCATGAACCTCCGCTTCATCGCCGCCGACACGCTTCAGAAGATCATCATGCTCTTCTTGCTTGCTCTTTGGTCCAATCTTACCAAGAACGGTAGCTTGGAGTGGATGATCACCATCTTCTCTCTCAGCACTCTCCCCAACACTCTCGTCATGGGCATCCCTTTGTTGATCGCCATGTACGGTACTTACGCCGGCTCTCTCATGGTCCAGGTCGTTGTTCTTCAGTGTATCATCTGGTACACTCTCCTCCTCTTCCTCTTCGAGTACCGTGGCGCTAAGCTTCTCATCATGGAGCAGTTCCCTGAGACTGCCGCCTCCATCGTCTCCTTTAAAGTCGAATCCGACGTCGTTTCCCTCGACGGTCATGATTTCCTCGAGACGGATGCGGAGATCGGAAACGACGGGAAGCTTCACGTCACGGTCAGGAAATCAAACGCCTCGAGGAGGTCGCTGATGATGACTCCACGGCCTTCCAATCTCACCGGAGCTGAGATCTACAGCCTCAGTTCGACTCCCAGAGGTTCTAATTTCAACAATTCCGATTTTTACTCGGTGATGGGGTTCCCCGGCGGGAGGCTTTCTAATTTCGGTCCGGCGGATCTGTACTCCGTTCAATCTTCTCGTGGTCCGACTCCGCGGCCTTCCAATTTCGAAGAGAACAACGCCGTCAGATATGGATTTTACCCTAACCCGGCGACGGCGGGTTCGTACCCGGCTCCGAACCCGGAGTTCTCATCCGGTACGACGGCTGTTTCAACTAAACAACCTAACAAAGTCCCGCAAGATAAGGATAATAACAGCAAAGCGAGCCATGACGCTAAAGAGCTTCACATGTTTGTTTGGAGTTCAAGCGCTTCCCCTGTTTCCGACGTGTTCGGTGGAGCCGGAGGTGCCACAGAGCAATCTGAACAAGGCGCCAAGGAGATCCGGATGGTTGTCCCTGATCAACCTCGAAAGAGTAATGCCGCCAGAGGTAGTAGGTTTCTTTTATTTTAGTACTATACATATCAAATTCATATTAATCCTAATTTTTGTGTGTTTTGGTCAGGTGGTGGTGATGATATTGGCTGTGACGATGGTGGAGAGGGTGAAAGAGAGATAGAGAAAGCTACGGCAGGGCTGAACAAAGTGGGGTCTAATTCCACGGCGGAGCTAGAAGCGGCCGGAGGAGATGGCGGCGGCGTCCGCATGGGAACACATATGCCGCCTACAAGTGTGGTGACGAGACTGATTTTGATAATGGTGTGGCGAAAACTCATCAGAAACCCGAACACATATTCAAGTCTTATCGGTCTCATCTGGGCTCTTGTTGCTTACCGGTCAGTCAGTTAGTCAGTCCAATCATTTTCTGACTTACCCATAATGGATATATATTATTATCATTATAAAATTGGAAATAACATAATCAATCATATAGTATTCATTCACATATATGCATGGAATAATTGTAATGGGAACTAACTAAACTAATAATGAGTATGGGTTATTGTGGAAGCAGGTGGCATGTGGCTATGCCCAAAATATTACAACAATCCATCTCCATACTCTCAGATGCTGGTCTTGGAATGGCTATGTTCAGCTTAGGTAAGTCAAAACTTCTCCATCTTTCTTTTTAAAGGACTAGACTTCTGTTGATGATGATCTAATCTTAAAGATTAATATAAAGCGTAATGCTGGGTCCAATTTGTTGTCAATCATATCTGTTAAAACTTCATTTAATGCAAAAGGTGGGTCTGGGTGTTTATTTAGTCGTAGTTGTCCAGCTTGTAATTGGTAAAAAAAAAAAGTCATATGGACTGTACAAAGCACTTACCCTTAAGAGAATACGGACCCTCTCTGACCTTGTGACCCAGACATGTTGGTAGGTCCGGTCCCCCCCCCACTGGCTGTGTGTACTTATTTGGGTCTTACCAAGTAGCTGGCCTAACTCTTGCTGTCAATTTCTCAAAATCCCTTAATTAATTCATTGCTTATTTTTGGTCTATTCTTAAGGTTTATTCATGGCACTTCAACCCAAAATCATTGCTTGTGGGAACTCCGTCGCCACGTTTGCCATGGCAGTCAGATTCATAACCGGTCCGGCCATCATGGCTATTGCTGGGATTGCCATTGGGTTACACGGGGACCTTCTCCGTATAGCCATCGTTCAGGTATACATATTTATAGTGTTACATATGCATGATATATGTCTATAATATAGTCTTACATGATCATGATGATGATGTTGAGTGCATGAATTATATATATAGGCTGCGTTGCCTCAAGGAATAGTTCCGTTTGTGTTTGCAAAAGAGTACAATGTGCATCCAACGATTCTCAGTACTGCGTAAATTCCAAACTTATTTATATTACTGTTACAAAATCGTTATTTTTGATCAAGTAGTATATTAAGATATTAACACATGTATATGTTGGTGAAAATGGATGCAGGGTAATATTTGGAATGTTAATAGCCTTACCCATAACTCTGGTCTACTATATTCTTCTTGGCCTCTGAATTGGTCCCTTCAGTTTCAACTGGCTTTTGAGAGCGCCTCGGAGATTGGGTTCTTTATTCCTCCTCGGTAACCAGGAAATAAACAAATCCTTTCTTTTCGTGGGAAAGAGTGGAAGGTGGGTGAAGAAGAAGATATGCCTTTGGTTTTTGGTTCCAATATTTGTGGAACACAACAAAAGTACTTAGGATTTCGTGAACAAGATTTGAATGGATTAAGGATCTTGTCTCCGTTAGACGCCAAAACAAAAACAAAAAAACTCTTCCATCTATCTTTTTCTTCTTCTTCTGTTTATGTTAATTTATGTGTAGATCCTAGCTAAGCATATATGTAACACATTATTACACACCCGTATGTGTATATGCACCTTTTTCTTAACTGAATCTTATAATCCAGTGGTTTGTACTAGAATAATCACCGTGTAGTTTACTTTGATAAGAAATCGATGATGCGCGAGAGTGTGAGTTTGTAAATAAACGATACAAAAACAGTACTACTAGAACTAGCTTTTGAATTTTGTTTGGGTTGGAGTACAGGACATACAATATATTTGCACGGCCTACGATGCATGTTTACAGTTCCGTTGTTTAAAGCATCCTAATTCCTAAGATGTTCACTCGTGAATTATCACTATTAATTCGGCCGGTTCATAAAGCGAATTTGTAGAGACACTACAAGAAAATAATTTTATTAAGACGAAATATTTAGTCACAATACAAAGTATTTAGTCACAATATAAACATTGTTACGAATTTGTGACGATTTTTGAATGGTTGCAATACAATGGTCACAAATTTTTATTTGTAACAAAAACGTCACAAGAGTTGCAAGGAATATATTAGTAACCATTTTGTCATCAAAAACTACGACACCAAAAAGTAACAAAACTGTCTTAATTACAGACTAACAAAACGTCTTTAAATCGTCACAATTCATGTTTAAAATAACGTTTTAATTATGTATCTTATTGTTACGAAACTATAGTCTCAAATGGTCACAAATGATAATTAGAAATTTGTCGCAAAATTTTAAGAAATACTCAAAAATAATGATATTTTGTGACTATCATAATGTCCAATTTTATCATTAGAAGTTATTTTCAAATGGTGTTATTAATAAAAATTCATTGCATATGATAAAAATTATAACTAAAAAATCAATCTCAAAACAATATTATTTTTAAAATTTATTATCATACAAATTTTTTATAATCATAAACATTAGATATACATTATAAGCTATCTTTATTCTTACAAAAAAAAAATCACAAATTCGTCCAGATGAACATATTCGATGATAACTTCCATGTTATAACTCCTATGGAAACGATTTCAGGCTTTCTGGAAAGGTAAGACTCAGATCTTTCCAACGGTTGGTAGATCAGCTTCTGGTTCAATTTGTAGCAGTGGAAAACGATTTCACAAGATGACTGATGTTAATTCGCGGATCTGCGCAGAATAGGTTTGAAAAAACATGTATAACTTTTAATCTACAAAAGGGGTTACAAAATCCTTTGGGGAAAACTTACATCTATGGGTTGGGAAATTGCTCACCAAAATTCGTCCATAAAAGAGTCCGTTTACCCCTTATTTTCCACCATCTCCTAGAGCATGTAAGATCTGTCCTTAATCTCAATTGTGGCTCCTTGTTCTGTTTCTCTCAAATGGTTCTCTCTCTCTCTCTAGGTTATGGAGGCACGAAATTATAAAGAATAAAACCCTAATCATCTCTTAAATAAGTCTTGTTAAATTAGGGTTAGAGACTTGGCTTAATGGGCTTTGTATAAATGATATAACAATTTATACTATTTTATGACTAATGTTTACTCATTTTTATGTCACAAACTGTGACTTGCATATCTTTTATAAGTTCATAACTAATTTGCAACAACATATTGGTCACAATGTAGTCATAATAGTGACAATTAATATTATCGTAGCATATTCGTACTAATTGTGACAAACTTTTGTTACTGAGTTTTTTCGTCATAATATAGTGACAAAAATACTATGAATTTGTTACAAATAAACTTAGTCATAATATCGTATTTAAAGTGTCACAAATTTGTGACGGAAATTTTTTATCTCAAAAATACGTCTCAATAAACTTATTTTCTTGTAGTGAGAGAAAGTCTTCGGAGTTCGGATTATCAACCATAGTCTTTATGCCAAAGTAGTGTGAATCTCATCTTATTTAATAAGAACCTAGATTACTCGGATCAACGCAAACATTTTAGTGTTGAGATTTTCGTATTAGGGTTCGTCATTAATAGAGTTAATATATTTACATACTTAATATATCAGTACTATTTTGGTAAAAGGCATCAAATTACTACATTTATAAAACAGAGCAAATCTTTGCCCAAAAAAAGAAAACAAAGCAAATATTCCGAAACTAATAGAGAGTGAATATGAAAGAAATTCAATGAATGCAAATCTAAGAAGACGATCGACCAACATGGCAGGCTTCCCCCGAAAGCGACGAGGCATTTTTACTCAACGACAAAAGTTAACCTTTTCTAAATATCTTTTTTTGCAAGTTTATATACACATATGCCCCCGATATTTTCAAATTCTTATATTATTAGTATATACTCCCTCTTTTTCACAAAGAGTGTCATTTTGGGAGTTTTTCTTTGTTTCACAAAGACTGTCATTTTGTATTTCCAATGTGATTTTTAACATCAAATTTTCTAATTTACCCTTACCCCAAAGCTTTTCTTATTGAATTTCAATTATAAACTACTCATTAAATAGGGGCATATATGTATAATTCAATTTTTTCTTAATTTGTGTGTAGTTGGTCAAAATGACACTCTTTGTGAAACAGAGGGAGTATGTATCAACATATGTCCTCCTAACTTTTTGTCCAAAAAAAAAAAAATGTCCTCCTAATTTCAGAGTAGTTCTTTACTTCTTTTGTCTCAAGAAAATTTTCGACAATTATATTATCATTAAAAATATCTAACTCTATTGTGATGGTATCTAATTATATGTGATTGTGATAAAAAAATATATACAAACAATAATTTTGTGACGTAACTTTCCAGCAACACTCAGATTTACACATACGGTTTTGCATGTAATGTATGATATCTTTATGATTCACATACTATTCCGACAACACATAAGATCACATCCAATAGTTTTACATGCAATATTACGGACTCTTGGTAAAATTTACACCATTAATCTATAAAAAAGCTCTATTTTTGAAAAGTCGAATCTCTCAAATCTAGTAAAAAGGTAAAATTTTAAATCTTTGACCAAGTTATTTAATTTACTTAGATTTTAAACAGGATTGTAAGAAAGATATAATTCAAAATTTTAGGTAAAAAGAAGTAACAAAAAAACCTCCCACATGTAAATCCATACAAAAAAATTCGAGCATCAAAGAATGATAACAAACATGGACCACACTTTTACTCGCATTTCAATTATATCATACTTAACTAAGCTAATATACTTTTCCCTGGAACTAATCAATAGTCAAAATGTTGAGTAGTTTATCGGTTTTATCATGAAAAGAGATTTTACATCCGCTCAAAAAATAACTTCGATTACGTATCCACTTTGAGAGTAGCAGAGATTTTTTTTGTCTCGTTATCTTTTTCTAATTTAATTATAACTAGATTTTAACTCGCGTTACACCGTTGAATTATTTTTTTATTAAAATCATTAAATTTTAAATTGTAATTGTTAGTTAATTTTTTACGTTTTATTTGAAGTTTAAGATTGTATTATTGTATTTTGATTGTTAATTCTACGATTTAATCTGCAGTTTATATACAACACAATAATTTAAATTTGCTATAAATTAATTTCACCAATCCAAAATAAAAATATTCGGAGGATGAGCCAGAATTCATTACAAAACTTATTAATATCCGTTTATATTATTAAGTTGTACCCGTTTGTTTATAATAATCATGTATATAGAGGTGTCAAACAGGTCGGTCCACATTTCTTTTTTCATGGACCGCAGCGGGTCAACCTGCTAAGACCGTGGTCGTTAAAGTTATGCCCAAACATGTCCTCAACCTAAATTTTATATTTGTAGTTTTTGGGACAACCTGCCAGCCGCAGACATACCATGCTAAAATCCGTAATCCCGATAGACTTAATTGTAATGATCATCTTTTAACGGTACACCACAGACCTATATTTTCTATATAAACTATATCTTTAGAAATTTATTACTTTTTAGTATAATATACTGATGGTCGTAGCGATGGATTATTTACATTTTAAATTTATAAGAATATCGATCATAACCCGTCCTATAATAATTTAAATTTATTAAAGTTTATTAAATAATATATTTAAAACATTTATAAAAATTAAACTATACAGAAATCTGGCTGTTTAGAAATTTAAAATTTTTTTGTTTTATGTATTTTTTAGGGATTTTATTTGGTAATGTTACTTTTCTACAAATCTTGTTATAGATTAAATATTTTATATTTAGTAGAGAAACTCTTTAGATTTTCTATATATTAAAGACGGAAAATCTGGAAATTTTTTTTTAAAAATTAAAAAATTTGAAGTAATTGAATATGATTGATTGAAATGAATATAGAGTTTTCTATATCGGAAAAGCGAAAATTTTGTTTAGTTTTGCAGAAAATTAGATTTAGAGGTGGAGATAATTTAGGAAAATTATATTGGATTGATAGGAGAATATTTAATTAACATATCTTATTTGCATATTTCGATTTTTTGTTTTATTTTTTTTAAAATATATTTTTATGGTAATGGCATTGGTTGTAAATACTTTTGAACTCCAAGCCTTCTTCTCAAAAATGCTGTGAAATTAATAATATAGATTATAATATTCTATTTATTTGATTATAAATTTGACAGGTGGCATAGGGTAACAAAAATTTACTTTTACATTTATTAAAATAACATTAAAAGTAGCAGAATACTTAAAATTCCTAAAAAAAAAAATAACGGTAAAAAGTATATAGTAAAACCATTTATGTCACTGTTAAATATTTCAGTAGTTTTTTTTACTATGATCATCAAAGTGTATACTAATCAGTCCTTCTCCATACATGAATGTTTTCACTCGAAGTTATTGGTTAGAACTAGTCTCATCGAC
>NC_141888.1:0-43915 GCF_030686135.1 Camelina sativa | reverse complement strand
AAATGTCAATAAGTTAACAGAAATTGAGCCAATTTAATCACACTTTTTAACAGTGGTAACATTCAGATTACTGCAAACTACGATCAATTTCATAGTTTGAAGAACCAATCAGAGATACTAGAAACAGTGGTATTACTGCAAATGTCCACAAATTAACAGAGAAATTAAGCCAAAGTTAGTCATTTTTGAATTGAGCTAACAGTAAGATTGAATTTTTCTTGGTTTACTGTTTCAATAACAGAGTAACAAATCAGGTTGAATGATCATCAATCAGAGATTTTTACTTGCATAATCATTAACCACTGATCTCGAATTGACCCCACAAAAAAAAAAGCAGCTTTTTTCGATTTCAACATGTAAACAAGTCACAAAAATTAACCAAGTCATCATCGACTTGTCGAAGAACCCCCAGGAAAAAAAAAAGTCAGAGAAGAATGACGAATTGAGTAAAAAGTAGAAAAGTTTACATGGCAGAGAAGGAAGCGGTGAATTTGAGAAAAGAAACACCGAAGGCTAATCCACCACCGAGCTCATAAACATCGGTAAACAGTTTCTTCGCAGCGATCTTGAGTTCCTCTACGTCGGAATTGACCAGTGACAACGTATCCACGTCGTCGGTCTTCATCGCCAGGTAATCCACACGCCCCATTAATTCGTTGTTCTTCCTCTTTCCTCCCTCACACAGCCCGAACCAAATCGATCTTCGTCGTTTCGAATCACACAGCTATCTCTCTCTCTCTCTCAGATCGTCGTCTTCTGCTTTTTTTTTCTTTGTCCCAATTTGTTTTTTTAGTTTTTGGTTCTCTATTCAATCGTTCCTGGTTTATCGCCGTAAACCGATATGATTCATGACGTGTAATTTTCTGATTGAATAATAAAGTTATTAGGGGAAGAGAATATTAAAACCGCCATGTGTCAGTTTTATTCGGTTTGACCCCTAGTCCCTAGTCCTTTGATTTTGCGCGTTTTTTCAGCATCTTTAAATTGTTTTTTTTTTTTTATTGGTTAGACAAGCTCAACCAATTTTATGTACTCGGGAAAAACTCAATTAAATAAATCAACTAACTGCAATTGCAACACTATGAAACATCCTACAAATTCATAAAAATCACATACATATATAGTGTAAAAGAATGTACTTTAATAGCTTCATTTAATCATCTTTTTAAGGATATGTTTTGTAGAACAACACAATTTTACGTACTAGCTTAAAGAACGTCGTGATCTTCGATCAACCATCGTTGCCTCATGTGAATCACAGACCTGTGTCGTAAATTTGCATCCCAACTTCTTCCCGAGTGACCAATTCCTCTCCCTATCGTTCTTCTCCTTCGATGAAGTTTCCTTGTCCAAGATCTTAGCGATGATTACTTTCTTCAAGAACGAGTACTCTCTTTCTAGCTGGTTCACTCGTGTCCTCATCGTATCCATATCCAAACGAAGCATCTCATTCTCCTTAACCGTCTTCTTCCATCTCCCAAACTCCACCACCTCTCCTTCTTCTTCCTCCGTCATTAATAACGTCCCGGTGATTACTTGTCGGAGCTGTAACTGCTCTAGAAACAAGACTTGTACGACGGCTCGTAGTGGCAAACGCTCGTTTTGTGCCGCGTGTGTGCATCCTTCAACAGTTAGTTTCCGGCAGTCCATTACACTACAAATCTTCTCCTTCTCTGCCTCCGATATCCACGGATGCGTCTATAATAAAAACAACAAAAAACATTAACTTAAACATTAGGTGCTGTGGTGTAGTGGTTATCACGTTTGCCTTACACGCAAAAGGTCTCCAGTTCGATCCTGGGCAGCACCAATATTTTTATTTTTAGAAAGCTTTTTATAAATTAATCACCTTGAAGTATATATCAACGGCTCTGTAAAGCCCATCATCGTAAACCCGTGCTTGAACCGGAACCAAAACCGCCAGATTATAAAACTTCTCCGGTTTAAGATTACCGTCCGATGCAATCTCACCAAGAACTCCGTCCATCAGTTTCCCAACTACCTTCAACGACGTCACGGCGTCGTTTTCGAGATAACGACGTAGGAGTCTCTCCACAAGATCAATATCGTATAACGTGTCGTTGAGATACGAGTAACTCGGGATGAGCAGATCATCAAGTGTAGCTTTTTCAAGATTCGTTCCGATCTTTTTCTCCAGCAAGTCTCTGCAATTCTCGGAGGTGTTGAGGATGATCGCAGATCGTAATATTCCGAAGAGAGATCTCGTTGTTGCTTTGGAGGAGATGTCTAACGGAAGAAGATCTGAGATTATAGTCTCTAATAACTCTCTTTGTTGATTCTCGGAAGCTATGGTGGCAGAGGAAGAAGATGAACGGGAGACTCCGGGAATTTGTTTCTTCACGTAAGAAATTAAAGATTTCTCTATGATCTCATGACTCAGATCTCTCGATCTCAGAGCTAAGATCACTCGTCTAAAGATCGGAAAACTCAGTTCCGTCAAATCTTGGAACCAAAGCTCTGTTTTCGATTCTTTGCTCTGTTTTTTCCCATCAACGGCGAAGATACCTCCGTTATTTATTGGCCAACCGAGCAAAAACGACGACGGATCGGTTGAGGAAGCTTTGAAGACGATGGAGTCTATACACTGTTCCGTTAAACCGAGTGATTCAGCTAGAGACGAGACTGATTCGCAAGATTTCAACGCTTTGATGGATTCTCGTACGTTAGTGAAAACGTACTGTGAGAGAAACCTCTCTGTTTTCGAAATTAGATTCTCCGATGAGTACTCTTCCGTCATTTCGAGATACTCGGCGGCGCAACGTAGTGGAGCCGCCGTGGAAACAGAGATGTCGACCTTGAAACCGTAGCTTATCTTTACCACTGTCTCGAAAATCTCTGAACCTCCCGGAAAATTCTCGAGCTTTATGCGAGGATCAACTTCACTCTGTTCTGTACTCTGTTCTTGCTCTGTTATTAGCTGGTGAAGTTTTCTGCTTTTTGACATCAGAGGAAACTGAAGAAAAAAAAACAATATCAGTTTTGGTTTTATGATAACTTTTTAATAAGGAAGAGACAAAGATGAATCTTGTGAGACCTTATGAAGATGAAATGTTATATCATCAACTTCGATTTCGATGTCACTTGGTAAGCCTGTGGTGCAAAAGAACCTGCACCAAGAGAACCGTGTTATCAGTATTTGAAACATAGAAACATGTCTTTGTTTACACTAAATGAGTTGTTTTGTTCTTCTTCTTTACCATGCTTGCTTCTTGGAGTTTGCCATTAGAGAAACTCACAGAAGAATGAAAAAAAAAAAGAAGAAGCAAAATCTCTCGATGGAAGTGGAACTGTGGAAGCAATTGTGGAAATGTTATATTGGGGTTTTGAGTAAAGTGAATCGAGTTTTTTTTCTGGTGATCAATTCTTTTAAGCTTAGTAATAAATATTTCTGTCTTTTGCTTTTTATAAAAGGAATTGATTGTTTAATATTTTGGATGCAGAACAGCCAGAATCTCAAGAAATTGGGCATTGAAAAGAGGCAAAGTCGCACTCATTCCTTAATCTTAATACTAAAACTTCCATCCAAGTTTTGCTTTTTCTAACTTATAGTTGTGAATGCATAATGATTCTAACTAATCTTTGGTTAAGAGTATATAAAAGAAAAGTATTTTTAAAAATCTTCAACCAATTATGGTTTTAATGCGGATAGCAAAGATACGGTGGCCCAAAAAATTTATTACTATTTTTTTGTATGTGTATAGTATAATGATGATGTAAATTGCCTTCAATCATGCTTTGAAAATTCGTTGGAACACAACAATAATATCATTTAAGATATGTATGAATGTATCAATGTCAATCATGCTATCAAATTCAAAGTCATTCATTTCTTTCTTCTTTTTATCAAAACCCTATCCTAGTCTCCATGCATGTTACAATTTGAGTCACTTGTTAGATGAAAAAATTATTTGCAGAGTTAAACAACTAACCATTGATTAAAAAATCAAACTAACTCGTTGAGTAGATTAATATAAGACATGTCCACAGAATCAAACAGTCAACTGAATGTTTTACCCCAACTACCAAAGTAGCCTCAAGATATAAACAAAAAAAAGACAACAGGACAGGGGGATCTGTGTAACTAATGCAGACAGGACATTGATATTTATGTCAGAATCTTAATATCTATGGTTTTGTAAGAGTTTGTCTCTTACGTTGCCTGTTTTGATAAACTTTTACAAAGAAGTCTGCACAACATCAAGATTGGTCCATTATTAACCACACTATATTGGCTTCAGTAGTGATTAATTGCACAATTCTAGCAACTAGCCTTTGGGGATTAGATTCATATTTAAGTTATAGATTACAAGAAAATGACAGATAAACATGGATGATAGTCATGTAAACCCACCCAAAAGAGCAGATTTATATAGCCTATAAACTATTCTCATACAATCATCACCTGATCGAACCATCTAATCGCAATTTCTTTTCTAGTTGTGCAGGTAATTTCAAACTGCAGTCACCTTAACAAAAGCTTCTGTATCATTATCAAGTAGTATACAACACTCGAACAACGTAAAATGTGTATTCTGAAATTAAAGAGCGGTCTCTAAGGCATTATAGAACCCAGGATATGAAGCCTGTACAAGAGAGTAGAAGTTAAATGATCTGATCATATCTCATCGGAGTAGATACACTCATCCACAAGCTGACGGAGATTAGGATTCTCCATTGCAGCAGCCACCCTTTCTTTATCATTCAGTTGCTTATTCACTGCAATATAAAAAATGACGCCAATGAGTATCAACGTTCAGAGCAAAAGAGATCTTCGTCAAATACTACTAAACCAAGGACAAGAGCCAAGTTTATATAGTTTCCACACACATCATCCATTCTATTTGCAAGTTCTACATTTGTATGTTCTATAGAAAACATATCAAAGAGACGGTCTAGTAAGATAGACTTCCTCACCTGAAATCTTCATCAGCGTGAGAACCAGGAGACACTAGGATATCAACCTACACATGAGTAAAACAAACACAGAAGCAATCAAACATATATAACAAGAGACCTTTTGAGAATTTGTCTTAATCAGAAAAAAAGAAGAGTGAAAGAGCTTTTTGAAAGCATAGAAGACCTTATAATGAAGTGGCAAACATTCTTTAAGCTTAGCTCTCAGACAAAGACCAATTATAGTTGCCATACTACAATGCTGAACCGTCGGTGTAAACTTAATCCTGAGTTAACATCACAAATACCCACAACACAAAATGATCACCTAAAAGCAAAAAAACTAGACCTCCACAACATTTGGATTCAATTCCTATGACAAATCCATGAAAAAAATTGAAAACTTCTTCTGATCATATCTAAAAATCGATATGAGGATGAAGTTTACATAGTAGTAACTCACAAGATGCGATCGAGCTGGTCATCGACAGTAACAGATTCTTCAGAGAGAACACTTAGCTGCTCCAAGGTATAAGGGTGTTCTGGATCTCTTATATCTCTTACATACTTTGTCCATATTCGTCAAAGATTACCCAAAATATGCATAAAACTTTAAAAAGAAAAAACCCCAAAACAAAATTGAACTAAACCAAAACTCAAGATAGTAAAAAAAAGGATATCATAGATGTCAAGAGGATCAACACCATCATCTCTATACTGATCTGGTTGTGTACGAACGAGCCGTTCCTTCTTAGCTTGCACAACTGGATTCGCGTTTATCAGTCCCAGAGTCATCTTCTTCTTCTCTCTATTCCTCAACCTTGCTTCTCTGTACGGACACGACCTAATTGATTTAATTAATTAATAGTACTAGTGCTCTGCTTACAAAACGTCACGGGTTCGAAGCTCCAATATGTGTTAAAGAGTAGACATATTTAAATTTTCTTGTGATTTGATCCACAAAAGTATTTCCATTTCCATTATTTAACAAACAAAAGAAGAATCTTTTACACTGCTAAAGGTTTGATTTTTCGGTGCAAAACGGTAAACCACAACTCCGATTCTAGAACCTTCTTGAGGATCATCACAGTGTATAACATCGACATCGAAGAGCTTCCGAGCTTTCTTGAAAAAGATCGATTCTTTCTTCCATCTCTTGAGGTGAGACATGAGGAACACTCTCTTGGAACCTTCTACTAAGAGAATAAAACGCAGCGTTTTCAGGAGTGGTTCATAAAGATGCTCGTGGTAAACCACGTCAGACGCTAAAACCAAGTCAACGTTTTGACCCAAAGCTTCCACGTCATCGATTTCACCCCAACGTAGAGACGCCACGTGGACTTTCCCACCAGATCTAGCCGCGGCTTCAGCGTTCGCGTCTGCGTTGAATCTGAGATTCTCGATCACGTTTGGGAGATCCGTCACCGTGACATTGGCACCAAGCGTCGCAGCCGCCGCGATTCCGACGATTCCGGTTCCAGATCCGAGCTCGACGATGTTAATCGGTGAAGAAGAAGAGTCTGGACCGTCGGATTTGAATTTCGATAAGGTGCGAGTGAGTGGGCTGGTGCTTGGGTCACGACGGTAGTTATCGAGAAGCGTAACGAGAGTTGTTGCAGGAAGCCAGAGCTTAAAGGAGATGCCTAACGACGGTAATTGCCGGATCATAACCGTTGATTCGATCGAATCGATCCGGTAATTCTGAAGCTCCGATTCACCGGAAGAGATAATTTCACCGTCGACTTCGTTTTCTCCGATTTGAAGCATTCTTCGTGTGGCAAAGTACGGCGGCGCTTCTCTCCACTCAGTACGAACTTTCAAATTCCCATTAAATTAGGTGCAATTGTCATAAATACCACTAAAATAGGTTTTTATTCCAAAAATACCATAATTTAGTTTTTTTCCAAAACTATCACTAAAATGTATTTTTTTCCAAAAATACCACAAAATTGAAATAAAATTTTAATACTAAAAACTAATTCCTAAATTATAAATACTAAACTCTACTCCTAAAAACTAAACCCTAAAACTAAATTTGTCAACCCAAACATAAAAAAAAAAGATCTACATTCTTAAAATTCAGTTTTTTGTGTTAGTGGTAATTTTGGAAAAAAAACTTTTGTGGTATTTTTGGAAAAAAAAAACTAAAATGTGGTATTTAAAAAAAAAAACTTTTTTAGTAGTATTTAAAGGAATTTCTCTTAAATTCGGGCACTCGGATCTGATTACACGTGGAGGTTTATTATTTGTGATGTCGTCATCAAATTGAAATTGTTAAAAGCCTCTAATCTAGACAGAGGGTCCTACTAGTGAATTGAATGAATACAGTATGTGAGATCGGAGTTTTTGAGAGTTTCAGAGAAAGAGAGACGAAGAAAGATGATAAAGGCAGTGATGATGATGAATACACAAGGCAAGCCACGGCTAGCTAAATTCTACGATTACATGGTGCGCTATGGTTGTTGAGATCAATTTTGTTTTCAAGTTTTGGTTTCTTCGATCAAATTGACCGATTTTGATTTGTCAAACTTGGGGTTATCAGCCTGTGGAGAAGCAGCAGGAGCTAATCCGCGGCGTGTTTTCAGGTTCTCGATCACCTCTGTATTTTCGATTTTCTAACAATTTCATCATCTCTATTACTAAGAGATCTAGGTTGAGAAGTGTCTTTTTTTTTTTTTTTTTTGTGGCAGTTTTGGTTTTTGATTAAATTGTAATTGACAGTACTGTGCAGTAGACCTGAGAACGTAAGCAATTTTCTGGAGATCGATTCATTGTTTGGACCGGTAATGGTTTTGATTCATGATGGTGTTATATAGATAATGGTTTTGTTTGACTCTGCAATTTAAAAAAAAAAAATGACTTCGTTTGAATTTGTTTGCAGGACTCTCGGCTTGTATACAAGCACTATGCTACACTCTATTTTGTGCTAGTATTTGATGGTTCAGAAAATGAGCTTGCTATGCTTGATCTCATTCAAGGTCCGTTTTTTTTGGTTTATTATATTGTCAATCGCTATTGTTCTTAGATTCCAATATAATCTTAGATGGCTTGTCTGTATAGTTCTATAGTTTTTAGCTTGTTTCGAACATCTTGACCATATGGAAAGACAGAATTTGGAATCAGTATCTTGTTCGCAGTGCAGTGTCGTAGGCTCTTTGCTCTCTCATTAAAGCTTGTTGCCATGAATCAAGTACAAATGTGCCTGAGTAGTGTGCCAGCTCAACTGGTCGGGTATAGAATGTAATCTCTGAGTATATTTATTTTGTTATTGTAGTTCTTTCCTTTTAGTTAATATAGAGAGTATACTTGGCTTGAGTCAACTTAAGTCTGTCACGGATTGTTGTTATATACGAATCATTGCTTATTCCTCTGCTCGTTGATTTTTTTTTTTTTTTAATTAAAGCTGTAAAAAGGTATCTTTCATAGTATGATGATCTAAGTTAGAATTATTGCGTTGGCAGTTCTTGTTGAAACACTGGACAAATGCTTCAGCAATGTCTGTGAACTCGACATTGTGTTCAACTACAGCAAGGTAATGGGTTTTTACACAGAATAGTCCGTTCCACCATATACTCGATTTTATATTCAAAAGCTGATGCTACTGCAGATTGATTTGGTCACTCTTTTTAGAGATAACTTACCAGAAACAAACCCATGTTAAAGTAGTACTAGTAACGCTTTTTATTTCTTCTTTTTTCTTTCATTCTTCACATGTTGCAGATGCACGCAGTGTTAGATGAGATTGTATTTGGAGGACAGGTACTAGAAACTAGTTCCGCTGAAGTCATGAAAGCTGTTGAAGAAATATCAAAGTAGCTCCCTCACCCTTCTCTCTCAGTCTCTCTACTGTTTTCTGCATTTTTGGTGTGGAGATAAACACAGTTGCACTTCTGTGTTTTGTGCAGATTAGAAGCTGCCTCAAATTCAATTTCACTTGTGCCGAAGTCTGTTTCCGGCTGGCGTGGCCGATAAGCTTTTTTAAGCTTCCTGAACTGTCATTGGAAACAAGAAGTCAGACAAAACATGTAACAAAGGTTTTTTATCCTGTCTTGATCCATACCTGTTTTGTTTGCATGGATGGGCTCAATGGTCTAACCGTGGGCCTAAGAATTGTAATTGGGGAAAGGGAACTGCATGCTGTTTGAGAATGTAACAAAAACGACGAGAAGTTAAGATTTATAAAACGTTCAACAATGTCCAAAATAAGATTATTATGGATAAAAAAACTAGAATAGAAAGCTATAGGGAGCTATAAGGTAAAATATAGCAAGTACGAAACCGCCGAACGGCGTGCGTTGTGTGAAAAGAGTCAAAACGGAATTCGATGGGTTGGGGAAAGAAGAAGACTGAAGATTCGAAAATGGTTTGAAGTGCCAATTCATATCCAATTAGTAGTATCATTCTACCTTTTGAAATTCTTATGATCCATCTCTGCATTTCTCAGTACCAGCTTTTTGACCTTTTCTAGTACCCAATAGATAGATAAGATGCCTATGTGAGTTTTATATATATGCAAAAAAATAAAAAAATAAAAAAAATTACGTGAGTTAACGTAATAGTGGTCTATACTTTCAGTACTGTATGATTAGTTCGTTGAATCGAATTTTAATAATAAACTCTCATTTGCTACAACTGTGTTGTTACTACTGATTCCAATTCAAATAGGAAAAACCTAACTTAATTGTTTAGGCCATATTGGGAGGGGATATTGAATCTTTAAAGTATAAAGTAGTTGCATTCATATTAATAAGTTTGAGTACGACGATTATCCGTAGTAAGATGTAATGTTTCCCTCTTTATGCACCAAAAGCTATTGGGCTACAAGAACAAGAAAAAAGTTGGAAATTTTGTGTTGTGTTGAAGACAAAAGAATAGTATAAGTGGAAGATTCAAAGTGGAGTGTGATTTTTAATTGGGAAACGTTGAGAGCGAAACACATACTATATATATATAAAAAAGAGAAACTTGTTGGATAAAGATGATACAACAAATCGAAACATACATTTGTGCCCTATAAGAATTGGTCAAGCTACTATAGCAAAGATGTACCATGGACCAAAGTGACCACCTTTGATCATATTTATATTTGCATATCTTATGTTTTTTTTTTTTTAATGTTTTTGTATAATCATGATGATTGATACCTCTCCCAATCTTGGGGCATTCCTCTAGTTGGTCCAACAATTTTTCTTTTTCCACTTTTGCCCTTTTCACTTACGTTGGACCACTCCCACATTTGTTTCTCTTTTTTTTTGCCTCTTCCTAAATTTATCATTAATTCATCCATTTCACAAAGAAATAAACCAATAAAATGTGTTCTATCCCCTGAGATTTTCAAATATAAGAGTTTATTAAACACAATGAACATTTGAATTTTGTGTAAGTAACAAATATTAGAGTTAAGCTATTTTTATGCCTTTACCAACACCAAAATTGTTAGTATATTTTACTTTGTGTTAAGATTAAATTTTTTTATTTTTTTGACAAATGTTAAGATTAATTTGTGTTTCTTAATTTTTTATTTTTTTAAAAAAATCAAAACTGGAGAGCTATACTCCTATATTACAGTCAAACCATATATTAGTTGACCGAATACAAAAACTGTAGCTGAAGTCTTTTATAAAAAAAAAAGATACAGAACAGTTCATAACATAAATCTCTAGGAAATGTGAAGAGAGTAGAGACGCTTTCGAGGGGACAACATGAAGTTACAGGAGCCGTAGACCAAAAAAAAAAATCTGGTCTTAACATATGACAGCTGGAATTTGTATCTTTCTATTAACCGTTTTATTAAAAAATTCACGGGGCTAATTTGAAAGATAATAATAAGTAAATCGAGGGAAACGTTGCAAATGTAGACTTCTTAAATTCCAACTTAGTCTCTCAGTATAAGTCCTCATAACCAAAAAAAAAAAAAGTAGTAGTATAATTAAATTGTAAACATCTTAACAAGTGATTGTAAATGACAAATACATTATAACGTTTTGCACAAAGAAGATATAGTACAGTTTTCTATAGTAGACTGAAACAACCCTTCCACTCAAGAACATATTCGATTTCATATAGGAAACTCAATCTATAGATTTACCACCAATTAATAGAGCATAAACAACAATATATACACATTACTAGTTTTTAAGAAGTGTGTATAATAATTCAAAAGCAGAAAGCATTCTTAGTTAGCCCCTATAATGATTTTTACATTTTTTAAGAACGCATACCATACAAACAGAATTTTCAAAAATAAAATAAAACAATAAAGAGAAAGCAGAATCCATCAAAAGGGCAGAGATGAGAAAACATTCCAGTCGTGTTTTGTAACTTTTGAGGAATGTTTTTTTTTATACAATTAATGTGACCAAGACGACTCCTAAACCCAACACATACTTACATTAAATTAAAATAAAAGTTAGTCTACAGTTAAACAAATTTAGTTGTTGTTGTTTAATGACTTATCATTAGATTGCTCTCCTTTAACATGCATGCATGCGGAGGAGAATTAAATCTCGCGGCTAGTGTCCACGTGGCGAACCTGGTTAACGACAAAAGGATTAATTCAAGTAATCAGACTACTCGTCGTCGTCGTCACCAAAAAACACGATCTCTGTCTCGGAACTCGCGATATTTTTTTCGGAACGTTGTGGTTCCCACCGAATCCAAACATCATCATCGTTGCATCATCCCATCAAACACCGTGTAGTTTTATTGCTTTCGCACTGGACTACGAGCCGGTCTTCTTTTTGTTTTGCGTATAGCCGTTTGTGTTTTTCTTCCTTTTTAGAGTTGTGTAAATTAACTCTTGTCCACGCAAACTCGCATACGTCAAAATACTTTATAAGTATTGTAGAATGTATTTAAAATCGAGTGAGTTATAAAAACGAGTAAAACATCTAAATGTTTGCATATACGAACTTGCTGTAACTATAATTAAATGTGTGTTATAAAATCTATCTCATAGAAAATGACATTTTAAGAGAAAAAATAGTTTATTGCAAGATTTAAACATAGAGTATTGGCAAATGATCTAGAGCTCGTTTGTTTTCCTCTCTTTTTGTTTTTCAACCTTTAAACGAACCATAAAATAATTTGTATTACTTAAATTAAGAAATACTACTATAGTATTGGATTGTCATTTCATCCATAATATTTAATATCAAATTTTGTGGTATAAAAATTGGAAAAAGGACTTAGTAGTTTAGATTATGAATTGTCATTTCATATTCAGAAATATATAGATATAAAAATAGAAAATGAGTCAATAAAACATACATCCAATTTCTAAAAAAAAATATTGGTGAGATGTTTTTGAGGTATTTTAATTCAAAATATACTACTGAAAAACAAATTAAATTTCCAAATAAAGCAAATCCCGGAGTATAATTACAGAAAGCCGATCTTGTACCATACTGTAGTAGTTAATTACGTAGTTTATATATGAGCATTAGTGAGAAATTGGTTGGTTTACTCAAAATTCACTATCCAACCACGCGCCGTTAAGGCCCGTGAGTTTAGAACGTGTAGGCGGGTGGTAGCGTCTTAATCACGGGTGGTTGGGTCGCGTGAGAGATGTAAGTAGCTTTGCATGTAGTGGCGAAACGTAACGCTATGTGTCTCGGGGTAATCACGGTTTTATGTTTCGAGTTTATCAAATTACTATAAATATAGGTTACGTACAATAATTAGAGTTATAAATTGTATAAATATAAACGTTCGACAGAGCATCTTTTGGAAAGTGGTGGTCGTCTCATTAGTCGAACTAAGTTTCGGCAATCTCAAGACGATCTGATTTTCACCTTTTTTATATATATTCAAAAAATAAATAAATTAAATGTTATGAATTGATAGGTAACTTGCTATTCGAAACAACTTTATCATTTAAAAAAAAAAAAAGAGGCTTGCGAAACAATGAGATAGCTTAATAACGAGACATTTAAGTTTATCGGCGATCAAGATCTCCGTTGTTAAAAAAAAAAAAAGATCTCTGTTGTTCAGGTGATGAAGTCGTGGAATATTTACACAATCAGAAATTGAGTGACCCTTTTGTTTTAGTTTTCTAACTCAAATGCACATAAATAATTATATATATATATTTATATTTGTGAATCATCATAATGAATAAATTGAAATTATAAGTCTCAAATATTCTGAATTATAAAACCCCGTGATTATCCATCGAAACATATACATGTTCTTCGTACCATATCATTATAATTTGGCTTATAGGGAAAAAAAAGTTATCATGTGGTATTACTATTAGGTATAATGATTTAAGAGGTGGGTCCAAATAGCTTTTTCTTTGTTTCTTTTCACTAGTTCAAGATCAAATTTATGGGGAGTATTATTAGTTCTTTGACCTTTCCTTTTTAGAGAGTCCTTCTTTGACCCATCGAGATTCAAGAGCAGAATTTCTCTCTTGCTAAGCTAAGAAAACATGAAAAGTGAAAAATAAAACATTTAAAAAGAATGAAAGAAGAAGAGATGTATAGTTCATATATACATGTGTATGCATAGGTTCATTGGGGGGTGTTGCTTTGATCATTGTAGGAAGGTACTTCACTTGAATAGAGGGGATTCTTCCCTTTATCTTTTGGGTTCCTCACAATCTAATCTATTAGCTTTTCTTTTCATGCAGTATTTTTCTTGTTACTCTACAAACTCTTCCAAATCTTCTTGGATATTCTCATGTCATTATGATTCCAAATTCGTTTTCTCTTTATTAAAAACCTCAACAGGAATTGGATTCTCATGGTTTTCGATACGTTACTATGAGTGATTCTAACGCGACAAAATGGAAGATTGTTTTGTTTGTGTATCATTTATACTTAAGTGGTGTTTATGTATGATTTAACCACCTAGTTTGTATTTTTTTCTCTAGTAAAATGAGTTTTTAATCGATTTATGAACACAAATTATACTATTTAACAATTCGTATAATACTATAAAAAATGTGATGTATAATATACTCTCTCGTATTATATATATATATAATATAATACTCTCGTTTGCCCAAAAATAAAATAATACTACTCTCTTTGTAGTGTAGAGTTTTGTGAACTAATTAGGTAAATTAACCATCATTCCATCACATGAACAAATACATGTCTAGAAGATTATTAACAAAATAATGTTAAACCTAAAACTAAAAAAACTTTATGATAATTATTAATGGCTAAATGAATGTGGGTGATTTCAGTTTGACACTGAAATCGTTAAATTTGGCTCGTGTAGTGGTGATATTAGTGTGCAGCTGATGTGTGAAACACGAAACAGGTAATTTCTAAACTTGTTCGATAGTCAGTGGCGGATCTAGGAAAATTGTTTGATGGGTTTAAAATATATTCAAACTCTCAATTAGTTGGGTTCAAAGGTATATATATTTAAAAATTTGGTGTAAATTAGAACAATTTTAGAATTTTTTGGTGTCAATTGCACCCATAACAGTCAATGTGCCTTTGCCACTGAAGATAGTGATAGGAAAACCGTACGTATGCGTTAATGAAACATATATAAGGTTGACTCGCTCATAGATAAATCGCGTTGATATTTTCATTGTAGATTGTTGCTTATGTAAGGGGACGAATCAAAAAAAAGAAGATGATAGTCACGTAAGCTTACAAGTTGTCACTAACATTGTTTTATATTCAGTTGATATAGTAACTCTTTTATGTTTTAAGATAATCATGGGTACGTTGTTTCTTGTTTGTCGAAATAAGCGATATAAACATTAAAAGGCGAGTAAATCATCTTGATCACATGCCCAATTTTAAATAAAAATCAAGTGTAAAACAGGGTAAGAAAATAATACAGAAGAACATACCATAATCAACATCATCTACAATGAATTGTCAGTTATCAGTACCTGAACTGTGTGATAAGCGATTCATTCATCTCGATACACATGCCATCATCTTGATCGGATTATCCATTTTTTGTTTTATGAAAATTTTGTTTTTGTCTTTAGTTTTTTCATTTACATTTGAATTGCAAGGCTTTATTTCAGCTCCCCTAAATCTTTGGTTAAAATCGTTTCAGAAAACGTACAAGAAAAAGAAGAAAAAAAATCAACAGTTTTTATTTTAATTGTTTTCTATAAAAGATTTAAATTTGTGTCCCGGTAATTATAAAATTATACTTGTGGTCATCCGATTTATCTAGCTGAAGCTCTTCTTCTACCAATCGAGAGCGGAGAGTCCATATATTTTCAATAAAAGGAAGGGTTTAAGTAATACTAGTAGGTAAAGCATTTAACATACAAAATCCATAGAAATAAAATAACACTATATAGAGACGAAGACTAGTATTCGTTGACGACAAGAGTAGGGGTAGACTCTAGCTATAGCTGCAAGTTTTGAAGAAATCTAATAACCAAATCTAAGTTATTTTTACTTACATCATCATGGATCATCATTAACCACATGAGGCTGAGCAGATATCGAACGTGTGATTGCGATGTGGAGTAGTAAAGGACGAGACCACGCGCGACAGTGCAGGAGCGCGTGAGATTCAGGGTTAGGGCAGAGAGATACGTAAAGAGACAGAGGTTTATAGCATTATAAATTTGATGGAGAGAACAAAAAAAAGAAAAAAAAATAATAATTTGAGCCTCGTGATCGGAGATTTTTGCAGTGATGACTGTACTCTTTCTTCCTCTTCTCTCCCCCTTGTCACGTGGGCTAAATTTTGACCACCCTTCTTCAATGACCATCAACATCACATCACACTCTCTCCTTCTTCAACGTTATAAATATCCTCCAAAAAAATATCGATAATTTTCAAATCCTTCATATACTAGTATCATACATGATACATGTAGTAAAACATTCGTGTGTGAGTGACATAATAATTGCTTAAAAAAGAAATAACGAATTAACAAGAGTTGTAACTTTGATGGTCCAAAAGTCGTACGTTTTCTCACCATCGCGATAAGATTTACCATATCTACTTACACCAAACTTCAAATCTATAATACTCAGAAGCACGCAAAGAAATGATTTGGTTTTAGGCTTTTAGCATATGTTACCGAATATGTTCATCTTTAGACTGGCATTCACATTTTGAAGTTTGCTGTCCTTCGACTAGCTCATACCCTTCACCTTTCTAACCAAGATCAGTTACTTTCTACATGGTTTCGACATTTTTGTTACTTATACATTTTCCAGTTTCTTTGATTTAATATTGATAATTTTTACAGTTTACGCCATTTCCATATCATATCATACATCCTTAGTCTTAAGGCTAATCAACTCCGTAACGAACTTGAAATAGGTTATTAGTTATAGGTCTATTCGAATTGAGTTAATTATTCACACAACACAATCACATAGATTATATATATAGACCAAGCATGTGTTATCTTAGTAGAAAAATATAAACCATGATTAAAATATACTTGGCTGTGTGTGTCTGAAGAAACTTGATATCATCGTTTCATCGTATTTTATAATTAAAAAAAAAAACATAAAAAAAAACAAGCAAACCCCATTTGAGTAAATGATACTTCGTAAAAAGCTGCGTCCCCACATATTCTATTGATTTTAAATATTCGTTTTAATATAAACCTGCATATAAAGCACATATACATGTCTCATTCTATATATAGGTGTGAGACCCCTTCTCCATTCTTCATTCACTTCACTCCAACGTGAAACCTGCAAACTTAATTTATCTCCTCCCATTATTTTCTTTAGCTTCTCTTAAATTTTCACACTTAGGGTTTCCAAAGAAAGAGAAAGAGAGAAGTGAGTGAGAGCGATGATGCAGACTCCGTACACTACTTCAACGCAGGGTCAGTATTGTCATTCTTGTGGAATGTTCCACCACCACAGCCAAAGCTGCTGCTACAACAACAACAACTCCTCCAACGCCGGTTCTTACTCGATGGTCTTCTCCATGCCAAACGGCGGCGTTTTCGAACAGACCGGCGAGGACTATCATCACTCTTCCTCCGCTGTTGACTGCACTCTCTCACTTGGAACTCCTTCTACGCGGCTTTGTGAGGAGGACGAGAAACGTAGACGCTCTACTTCCTCTGGTGCTTCTTCTTGCATCTCCAACTTCTGGGACTTGCTTCACACCAAAAACAACAACTCAAAAACGACGCCGTTCAGTAACGTTCCTCCTTTCTCCACTAACAAGCCAACCCGCGGTTGTTCCGGTGGTGGTGGTGGCGGTGATTCTCTTCTCTCCAGACGCTGTGCCAACTGCGACACCACTTCTACTCCTCTATGGAGGAATGGTCCTAGAGGCCCTAAGGTGACTAAATTATTATTATTCTATTTTTTTTTTTTGAATGTGTCTTTTACATAAACAATTAGAAGGAAGATTTAGAACAAAAAGAGTGACAGTTCATCCTTTTTGTTTTGAATATTTGCCTATCTGTTTTTTCACTAGAACCAATAAATCCCTTTCTCCATAGCTTAATTTATTGAAAGAAACATTAAAGAACGATTTTGATGGTTTGTAATTATTTGAATATAGTTCTTTTGAAGTATGCGACTTCTTATAAATAATCAACAAATATTTGCGAAACGAGACACTAATTACGTTCATCACCCTTTTTTTTTTTGAATTTCTCTATTGCTCTATTTATTGAAACAACATTAAATATATAGAGATATTAATGGTTAAATGATATGGATGGTTTTGGAATTTGTAGTCCCTATGCAACGCATGCGGCATTCGTTTCAAGAAGGAAGAAAGAAGAACCACGGCGGCTTCGGGAAACACCGTCGTCGGAGCTGCACCGGTTCAAAACGATCAGTACGGGCATCACAACTCCGGCTACAATAATTACCATGCTGCCACCGGTAACAACAATACTTATGGTACCCCGTGGGCTCATCATCACTCGACGCAGAGGGTTCCTTGTAACTATCCGGCAAACGAGATCAGGTTCATGGATGATTACAACGGCGGAGTAGGAAACAATGGTGAATCCGACGGTGCTCAAGGTGGCGTTCCGTGCCTTTCGTGGAGGCTTAACGTGGCGGATAGGGCAAGTCTTGTCCACGACTTTACCAGATGAAAGGGAAAAGAAGAAAACGACGTTAGATTCTTAAAAATTTCCATGTTTAATTATGTCTAATTAAAAAAAAAATGTTATGAGAAAAAAAAAAACATTAGAAGTGTATATCGAGAGACGATGTTGATGTTATTGATAGCGACGGTCTAACTTATGGTTTATCTATAAAAGTACCGTTCTGGTCAAATTTTAAATTCATTTTCTATATTTTATTTTTAAAAAAATTTAACCTTCTTTTTATGGAAAATTTCCCTGCATTAGTCTAAAAAATGAAAATCATATTTAATACAGTTAGATTCTTCAAACAACGGTGTTCGTGATAAAAACATGTAATCAAAATATTAAGAAAAAAAAAAAGCAAAAACAAAATAGAAAGAAAGATGTGCATAAGAAAAAAAAAACACAGACCAAAAATATAGACATAGGATAGAACTCTTTTAATGTATATAGTTTTTGAAGTTGAACGGAGAAGTTTCAGTTCCACCTGAGTCCCTGAATTTCACAACTGAGAGACTTTTAATAAATTATTTTCACTTGTTAATAAAAATTAGAAAATTGAAATAAAAAGAGAAAAAATAAAATAGTTTTGGGGGATAGCAGTTTGGTAGTGTGAAGATTGAAATCTGATCGTCGAATTGGGGAGAGATATAAGATTCTGATCGTACCAATGTGTGGGTTTTGGAGGTTACTGTTGTGTGTTCAGTTTGGATCAGAGAGCATTGTAGTGATTTAATGAACTTATTTTTGTCGTATTATGCTCTGTTTCTTCTCTCCCTCCCCCTCTTTTATATATTTTTGACCGTCGTTTTGTCCTTTACTACTCCCACCTCTATCTTGACCTTTTGTTCGTGTCAATATGTGCTCTACAGAATATTTTCCTCTTTTTTTTTTTTTTTTTTTTTATTAACTTACTTATTACTTTTCAGATTTTTTTACTGAACCGATTCTGCAACATGTTTTGTACTAATTCCACCAGCTTTTTAAATCTCTCTGCACGATCATAAAACAAAAATTCCATAAAATAAAATTATTAATATATTTTTCTATTCAGTCGTCAAGAGAAAAAAACTCAAAACCGCAAATGTGGGATATATAACATTTTGGTGGAACTGGGCTTGGTAATGGGCTGATTGAGATCGCTTAAAGGCCCAATTTAGTATACTTGTCTGGCTTAACGCGACAGAAGAATTCTGCAGTTTTTATAACTTATCAACTCCGCCGTCGCCATGTCTCTCCGTAAAACCCTAACCGCCGTGAATAAACCGGGTTCTTCAATCTCCGCCGGTAATCTTACTAATGTTTCAGAGGTCACTGGTTCTTCTTCTAAAATCACGTTTCGACCTCGTAAATTAAGGAAAGTATCGTCAGATCCGATCATCGTCATCACCGCGTCGTCTCCTTCTCTATCAACCAAATCAGCGGTTGATCTCGCTCTCCTTCACTTAAAAAGCTCCGACGAACTCCTCGGAGCGTTAATCACAACGCACAACGATCCTCCAGTGTTCGAATCAGCCAATCCTCCGTTCCTCTCCTTAGCGAGATCCATCCTCTACCAACAGCTCGCGACGAAAGCAGCCAAGTGTATCTACGATAGGTTCATCTCTCTGTTCGACGGCGGTGAATCAGGTGTTCTCCCTGAGTCGTTGATCTCGCTCTCCGCCGTTGATCTCCGTAAGATCGGTGTCTCCGGGAGAAAAGCGAGTTACCTCCACGATCTAGCTGATAAGTACAAGAGCGGTGTGCTCTCCGATGAATTGATTTTGAAAATGAGTGATGAAGAGTTGATTGATCGGTTAACTTTGGTTAAAGGGATTGGAGTTTGGACCGTTCATATGTTTATGATCTTCTCGTTGCATAGACCTGATGTTTTGCCTGTGGGTGATCTTGGTGTGAGGAAAGGTGTTAAAGATCTTTATGGGTTGAGAGATCTTCCTGGTCCTTTGCAGATGCAGCAGCTTTGTGAGAAATGGCGTCCTTATAGGTCCGTTGGTTCGTGGTACATGTGGAGACTCATCGAGGCTCGTAAGACCAAATTGTCCAAATAGCACCCTAATTGGTAACAATGCCTCTCTTTGTCATTGATAACAAATATTTTGAAGGATGATAGGAAATATAGAAAATCTTGATTTCTTAATAGAAAGTTTCATGCTTGACTTTGGAAGTTTGAACTGTTACATGATTAGAAAGGATAAGAGACACTTGCTAGTTAGTTTGACATTTAAGTTGTAGCTTTTGAATTTACTTTATACAAGTAGAAATCTCCCAATTCTTTTAAAGCCTATCATCATCATAAGTGGTATTATTATTATCTTTGCGTGTGTGTCTTTTATAGCTAGCAACAGTCCTAGTAACATGACTGATCTTCTCTCAGTGAAGCTTCGATATCGTTCGTTGTAGTACGATTTGTTGCAATCAATCATTTCAGTAATGATTACTGAAGACCCTGTTGTTCTTGGTCGGCTCGGACAGATACACTCTGATTCTGTGACGAATAAGCTATTCCACTCCCATCACTTCTCTTCCAAGTTTCACTGGCTAGTAATCTGAGTTTTCTTTTTTCTTTTGTATATTTGAGCACGTAAAGAGAAAACTTTTTTTTTGTATCCTAACCGTGTTCCACAGATCTAGTTATAATTCTGTGATTGTTGTAACTTGTAAACATGTATTATATGTGGTTTTCATTTTGCTTTGATTTGTTGTATAGAGAAGCGTCAACTACAGTAGTTGTATCTTCCTTGTATTGGGCTTGGCCCAATAATCAGTTGTAGGCCTAGTGTGGATCTGATTTTGCCAAGTTACGTGTGAAATCAGCACTTTGCTTCTTTTTAATCCATACGAAGGGAATCCATAAACTCGAAAGGTGTGTGTCACGCGTAAAATTCAACCTCTTAAAGTTAAGTATATATGGCAAATCTATTCCCATTGATTAATTTCAGTATTTGGTAAGAAATGAAGATGATCATAAAGTGCTACACAGCTGTGCTGGAAAATGAGAGACATGAGGCATGTGGAGATAAATAAAAGTTGCAGGTTTTGTTGTGCTTATGTGGACCAGCTTTTTCATTCTTTCACACTTTAATTCTTCTTCAACCCTCCCCACCAGAAAACAATAATTTAGGATGTCTTCTCTTTCAAGACTATGATTAACTCTGATTATTTGCTAGTACTATTTTTAAACACCTATATTAGAAACCCTAATTTCATTTGTATGGGAAATTGAAGCTATTAGTATTAGTAGTAATTAATATCAAACTCCATGCAAACCCTCCATCCAACACGGCGACGTCATATGCATACTCATTTATTCTATAAGACTATACCATAAAATTAGATCTCATAGAGAATTTGTGAAGATTGATAAATAGAGATAATATTATGAGAATGTATTGGATTGAAAAGCATTGTTATATTAAGTTTTATTCTTTACTTAATGGTATCATGGTATGTTATAACTTCAAGTCATACCTTAAACATTGTAACAAAAATCATACCAGTCACTAAAATGAAAAAAAAAAAAAATTTGGTTAAATTAGAAAAAATGAATATCTAAACAAGTAGTTCAATACACCCATAAGTTTCCTCTCTCTCACCACTTTTAAAGTCTTACGAGTAGGTAATAAGTTTGACTAAACTAGGGTTTTTTGCAGACACACATTAATTAATAACACCATCATCATAAAAGAAAATAGAGAAAGGGAGAGAAATGCAATAATGGGAGATGGACCAGACCAGAGGTGCAGGTGGTGAAAGATAACAAACATATGACAATGTCTCGAAATTAAGAGGCACCACCACACAAACACACACACACTCTCTCTCTCTCTCTCTAGTAGGTTTTTAAATCAATATTTTGTTGGATTTTCATGTGAAATAAACTTGATGGGTGATAGGAAGCAAACGCACATACGTCATTAATTCAACCCTTAATTTCTATTTCTCCTTCTTCTTTTTCTTCTTCATCAATATCATCAATATCATCTCACTACTCTTCTCTATAACAAAAAGCATCTCTATAATCGTCGCTAAGGTGAGTCCAAAATTCATTAGATTCCTTCTCTTATATTGCATGCATTAGTAAATGATTATTATTAATTCTAACAAAGTGGTCTTCTTCTTTTGGGTCAGATTTACAATGGAGCTTGGAGGAAAAGGTAATGCAATTACTTCCACAACAATGATCTCAACCAACACCATTGAAGTAAAGGCACACACCAAACCGTTCCCCGATCCAGAAGCCAAACCAGAGTCAGCAGATCCATCCATAGCTTTATTCCCGATCAAGAAAGAAACCCAAAAATCGAGGACACGTGTCGACCAACCAGCTAAGTACCGTGAATGCCAGAAGAACCACGCGGCCTCAACCGGAGGACACGTTGTAGACGGATGCTGCGAGTTCTTGGCCGGTGGTGAAGAAGGCACGCTCGGTGCGCTAAAATGCGCCGCCTGTAATTGTCACCGGAACTTCCACAGGAAAGAAGTGTACGGACACAAACAAGATCAGATGATGATAACTCCGGCGTTTTACAGCAGCAACAGCTCGTACAAGGCTATGCAGCCACGTGTGATGCATCCAACAGGTGAGATTGGACGGAGGACTTCGTCGTCGAGTGAGGATATGAAGAAGATTCTTAGCCATCATAACCAGAACGTTGATGGGAGATGTTTGATGATGATGATGACGACGACGACGAGGAAGAAGAAGAAGAGAGTGAGAACTAAGATCAACGAAGAACAAAAGGAGAAGATGAAGGAGTTTGCAGAGAGATTAGGGTGGAGGATGCAGAAGAAAGATGAAGAAGAGATTGATAAGTTTTGTAAGGTGGTGAATCTGAGGAGACAGGTTTTTAAAGTTTGGATGCATAATAACAAGCAAGCAATGAAGAGGAACAGTAACACTACTAGTGAATTGTAATGACCTACTTGAAGTGAATTATATATACTTTATATATATAAATTTTGGCCTTCAAATTTATCAAAATCGTGAAGCATGAATCCATCACTAAATATGTTCAATCTTATCTGTTTTGTTTTTTTAATGTATTTCAATCTGGGATTACGATTCTTTCTTTTATTAGTGTGTGGTTGAATAAAGTGATAAAATTAGACCTTTAAATGAATAATAATTAAGAGTTTGACAAAAAAAAAAAGAATAATAATTAAGAAATAAATAAAGATGTTAATTAAGGTTTCAAATCAACACTAGAACAATAAGCTGGAATAGCTCAGTTGGTTAGAGCGTGTGGCTGTTAACCACAAGGTCGGAGGTTCGACCCCTCCTTCTAGCGTTTTTCTAAGTTGACTCTTATAAAATTTTGGTGCTTATTCATGTAACAATAACCCATATTTTTGTACTCAACCGATGCAGAAAAGCAACCGTTGATAGCTGAAAAACAACAAGAGGCAATTCACATAGAGGTTAATTTTTATCAAGTGTGTGGATATAATTCTTTCTAATCATCTCCCTCACTTGTCACTTCAATATCAGCAAAATTTGGGCTTCATCAGCCAATCTGTCCTTGGATTATTAAAAACACATAAAGAACTTGGACTAAGTTTAGAAAATGGTTTTTAAAAGGACCTTGCTTGTTAGAGATATAATTTTTCTTTTCCTAATTGTTTCTGAGATGTTTCCCTTATGTTATTTATGCCCTTTAAGCTGGACAAATTTCAGTCTGTCCAAGAATAATTATAAATTGTTGTAGATGGATCAGACAAATAAATTAGTATTGCACGAGACAAGTAAGTAGTATATAAAACTCTAGAGAGCCATTGTCCCATTTGAATTGTCTAAAAGATGTAGACGTAATAGTCAGCATCAAACACATTTGACCGGCGATTTAATAGGGGACGGATCGAGATTCACGAGAAGATGTCTATACATCATGTGGGTGTGTAAACACTATAACACATGCTTTATTAATTACATAATACAAAAATTTAATTTAGTTAGTTGGAGTGGAGATCTCATACAGGCAACCGCAACAATTTTTTTTGTTAAAAAAGTCAACAGATCTACTAAACTACTATTTCCTTTTCATAGCACAAAGCAAACTTGGCCTACTACTTAAAGTAAACACCATCAGGAGGAGAAAGATTCAAGAACACACCTAACAGAAGAAAAAAAAAAAGACATTCACCTTTTTCATACACACCACACCAGAGACCATGTTTAGAGCCATGAGCACTAGGAAACCCCATGGTGGCTATGAAAAGCTCGGCGAGGAAGAAGCGAGGTTGAAAAGGGTCGCGAGCGTTCCGGCTGGTGTTTATGGTCAATCAAGAAACCCGATGGATCAAGAGGTGAAGAAGACACCGACGACGACGACGGTGAAACCAACCGGTGGTTCTGTTCATCCTTTGTTCAGTTTCTTTGACGTTCATTTCCAAAGGAAGAAGAAGAAGACTATGACGAAGAAGAAGAGTTTGGCGACTTCGAAACCCGAGTTTGCGAGGTATATGGAGTATGTGAAGGAAGGAGGTGTGTGGGATCCGAGTTCTAACGCACCTGTGATTCATTACAGATAGATTGGTCAAGAAAAAAACGAATAAAAAGATTTGTATATTATTCTCTTTTCTTTTAATATATATAATCTCTTGAAAAAGAATCCAACAATTCTGTAAGTCGATTTGAAACGATGGATTAAGCAATGAATTTGTACACTTTAAATGGTTATTTCAAGAATAAGATAAATTCAAAAAGTTCTTAATTGACCTTAATATTGATCAACTAGTTGGTTTTTGAACGTGTATATATAAAAATATATGGTTGAATCAATTCCTATTTGGTGATATATATCAGCGGTCCAAACTCAAGACTTCTCTAGCTTTGAATCAGGTTCTATATTCTTCATATTCCCACCTTTAGCTTTTGTCTTTTAAAAATTCCAAGTAAAAAGAAAGAAAATTTCAAATTCTTGATGGCAAGATACATATTGATTTGAAATTTTCTTCCCACAAAATTCCTGAAAAATATTATACTAATAATACATAGTCTCATTTTCTTGTGTGAAGACCAAATTTATTGTAGTATAGGATATTACAATATGAACCGATTTGAATACTCGTGTTCACATGGGTCACGTAACACGTTTTAAGAAACCGTCTCTAACAAAGTACTAGTATTATCAATTTGAATAAGACAGAATAATTTTTTTTTTATAAAAAGACTTTTAAAATCGTTATCGAAATGGGCTTTACAGATTCGTGAACAGACAAATTTGGGCCATGGGTTAAAATTTGCTTTTTTAAGACACAGATGTTGCCACGTCATCGTTTTAATGACGTTAAATGAATATTCGAGATATGACCCACTTAAACAAAGATCCCTTCAACGACATCGTTTTGGGATACTCCACGAAACCCTACCCGGTTGATTCATTGTCACAAAGTACCCCTTCTTTATCGCGCCGTCCTTGCTCGTTACGCTTACCGTCAAAGGTTATAATTGTCTTTTCAGAAATATCTCCAAAAAAGACCACGTTTACAAAAAAAATTTAAAGATAAAATTAAATATAAACGAATTTTGTTAAGAAATGGGTCGCCAAGAATAGAGGACGAAGAAAAAAAAAAAAAGAGCGTTTGAAATATTTGCGGAGATACAAAGCTGTGTGAGAGAGAGAGATTAAAAAAGAGAAAAAAAAAAAAAGCCTTGGAGAAGAGGTCTTCTTCTTCTTCCCTCCTCCTCCTCCTCCTCTTTTTATACGATGTCGTATCGCTCTTTTTCTTCTTCATCTGATTATCATAGCCGTCGTATCGCTTCCGTTTAACATCGATCTCTACCGTTGATCTTCTTTAATTATTCAGCAGCTTTCTTCTTCCGTGGAGAGATCTCCTTCGCGCTTGAGGTAATCCTTCCTTTTACGCCTCCGGATTTCGTTTCTGTTGTTGTTGCTCCGTGTAATTTCTGGGAATTTTTTTTCGTTATCGTAGGTATGAGTCTTTTGAGATTCGTTTTGATTATCGATTTGTAATTGATTTTGCCAGCTTCTTCTCGATTCTAGGTTTTTTTTCGGTTTAGGTTTAGCGACGATGGTGTAGATGTGGTTCAATTAGCTAATTGATTTGCATTTCGTAATTGTTTTTTTGTCTTTCGTTTTCTGATTTTGGAACGCTCTTGTGATTTTTTGGATTTTGAATTGATTTTTTTTTTTTTTTAATTTTGGCAGAGAGAGCCATGCCTACGTTTTCTGCTATTGCTTTGGATAGAATGATAGAGCCAGGGGCTTCAACATCTGTCGAGAGTGTTCCAACCGCATTTTACTCAAAGCCGCCGCCGCCGCCGATATCAAAACTTGAGAAAGGTAAAGGTAAATTACCTAACGAGAGGACGACGACTCGTCCTCAGATGTCACCTGCTCTCTACGCTACTCCTGATGCCATCCCGCTTCCCAATTCGCCATCTTCTTTCCCGCCTTCGCCTTACATTATCAACCACAAATCACGTGGACCTCCGCGTCTTCTTAAAAGCTCTTCTGAGGCTAATGTTGTCTCTTCTTCTTCTTCTTCTTCTTCTTCCCACCTGAAGAAAGAGGAAACTATTACTGCTGCTGAAACTGATTTAAAGGTTTCCCCTCGGAGGAGGTCCACCTCCTTCTCCTTTCCTATCAGTGAGGCTACTGAAGAGGATTTTTCCAGTGGAGTTCATGCTCATCATGTTGGTAACTTTCATTTTGATGGTCCTGTTGGGAATTGGGGTCCGCTTGACGGTAAAATTGAGAATGGAGGAGACTCAGAGTTGGAGGATAATGCCGCCAATGGTTTAGATAGGGAAAATAATAATATGTCTGAGCCTGTCACTATCAAAACAGACAAGGAGAGCGAGTCTGAAGATTTCTATGACCCAGGTGAATCATCAAGCTTCACAAGTAACACCGAAGTAGAGGGTGATGCTGGAGAGGAAGGTTCGCAAAGACTTGCTACACCTGTGGGAGAGTTTTATGATGCTTGGGATGGTACTTATCTTTTTCTCTTACTATGTAATTCCTTGTGAGATGCCTGTCAATGCATATGATCTTTAACATTCCCAGAGATAGTATGACTAAACACATGTTCCGAGTCCCTTCTCTTTTTGACCTTTGAGCTTTTCGGGGTATCAGTACTGTTTCTTAAATGTGCAGTAGTAGCATTTTCTTGTTTTGGAGTTATGTGTGCTTCTGGATTTATTAAATGTGAGAAGAAAGCTGTCCAAATCATGAGTACTAATGCATTATTCATTTCCCATGTATTCTTAAGTATCGTAAAAGTTAAGCTTTAACTTGACGGTTTAATTCAGAAACTGTTTGTAATCCATTTTTGTTTTTCTTTTTTGCAGAACTATCAACCGACAGTGGAATGCAGAGTTCAGTTAACAACATCGAATCTGAACTAAGGGAGATAAGGCTTAGTTTACTGATGGAAATCGAGAAAAGAAAACAAACAGAGGAGTCCCTGGAGCAGATGCAAATTCACTGGCAGAGACTCCGTGAACAGTTGGCTCAGGTTGGTCTGTTCGTTCCTATTGATCCTGCCGCCTCCACCAACAACATGAATCTAGCAGAAGAACTACGCTGCCAGCTCGAGGTTGCTAGGTTTGTCTCTGACTCTTTAGGCAGAGGTATGGCGAAGGCCGAGGTAGAGATGGAGATGGAATCTATGCTCGAAACTAAGAACTTTGAAATCACACGGTTGTCTGATCGTGTACACTACTATGAGGCTGTGAATAGAGAAATGTCCCAACGAAACCAAGAGGCCATAGGTAAAAGTTTTACCGTAAAACCATTCACCAAATGTTTCTTTGCCATCTCTTATCTCTTTTTTTTTTTTGTTTTCAAAGTCTAATCTCTTATTTTTGTTGATACCAGAGGTAGCACGACGAGAGAGGCAGAAGAGAAAGAAGAGGCAGAGATGGATTTGGGGATCAATTGCAGCAACCATTACTCTAGGAAGTGCGGCATTGGCATGGTCTTACATTCCTGCAGCCAAGCCATCATCCGAAGTATCACAACCTTTTAAGGATGATTAAGTAAGTCTCTCGTCTCGGTGACGGGTTTGATGCGAGCAAGAGAAATAAAAGATACAGGACGTTTAGCGTACGCCTTGTGAATAGAAATATATATATACATATATTTTGGTTATTGTTTTAACTGTTCTCAAGAGGATGTATAGCTCCGAGAAGCTGCAAACACTTTTTTTTTGCGTTGGCATACTGAGTAGCAGCCACAGTCACTAATGTTTGGTTCGGTTTGTTTCCTGTTAACAGTCGATGTTAGCTCTAGTGTAAGGTGCTTGGCTTTGCTTACATCTCAAAGAAACCTTACATTTTTGAATTTGATTTATTCTTAATTTCCACACACGGGCTCAGAATCCAACGTTTGATAATTTGAATTAGATATGGAGGGATACAATTTTAACTTGTTAAGCTTAATAGATTTGATTATCTGTCGTCTTTGAACCAGTTAAGTACAACGTACACTGCGAATGCGAGCGCAAATGTAACTGCAACCAGAAATACAGATATTTGAACTAATAGAGATGACTCAAAGGCTTCACGTAGAAGCGAGTTCCACGTTGTATACCACAAGATGCAGAAAAGAGAACCCACAATGGCACCCACCACCACTTGACTGCTTGTGTGTAGCTTCTGTGAAACCCTTAAACGTATCTATACAGAAGAAAAAAAACCAAAATATCACTCAAGTTTTAACATTGTAATAACGCAGAGAGAAAGGGAGCTTAAATACTAAATGATTCCAAGCCTAAATGGATAAGGAGATTGGGTGATAAAGCATGGAATGACTTACAAAGTATGAACCCAATGCGAGGATGAAGCCGCTAAGTAACAAAGAGACTCCACTGGTTCCAAGCCATTCCATAACTGCAGAAAATACGACCCCGGGTGGGTATTGTCTCAAAACAGTTTGATGATGATAGTGAGACAGTTTAAGCTGGTAAGTGCTTTTTACTTTACCGGATAAAACAGCAAAGACAGATATGAAAGAAATGGACTGAGCGTGAGAAGATGGCATCCCGGGATCAGATCGCAATGTTGCAAAAGGCCTCTCTTGGTTAAGTATACGTTTCAGAACTAGAGAGAGAGCGGAATTCAAAATTGATCCAATGGCTGCCCACAAGGCTGCACCATCATGTCGTAGAAGAATGATCGAACCAAATAGAGCAGACACAACCCATTTGCTCTGTCATCATCATCAATTAAAAACAGGGGTCAGAAACACCAATTTCGATACTAAAAAAAGGGACATTTCATCGAACACATTGCGTGCAACAATGAGATTCCATCACTACTTACTACTTACCAGACGATTAAGAATGGCTTCAATACCAACCAACTCGTCCCGAAGCTCCGAGGAACCTATGATGGAAGATTCTTGCTCGATTGCCCCAAAATTTTTGTTACCGTCATTACTGCTGCTTCCTCCGTCTCTGCTAGAGAATCTTTTAACGGTCATAGATCCAGAGCCAGAGACAAACAAAGGAGACCCACGAGAGATAAATCGAACAATAGCTCGAAAGTCTCGAACTTTTCAGGTGTGAGGAGGAAGAGCCAAAGTAGAAAAGTTGCAATAGTGGACAAGGAGAGAAAGAAGAAGACGACGACGCTGCCATTGATCATCGCATCCATTCATCTTCATCCACGTGGCGTGATGTAGAATAAATGGGTAAGCAAATTAATGGGCTTGTTTCCTCAGTTGAGGCCCATATATTAAAACTTCTGGTCCATTATATTGATGTAATAGTAATAGGGAAAAATATCAAAAAAACCTCAACTTACCAAAATCGTTGAAAAAAAGCATAAACTTTACATATGGTGAAATAAATACTTAACTTTTATTGATTTTTGGATAAATCCCACACTCTGGTTGACTCTGCCAAATAAGACACGTTGACAAGTCAACTAACGGATTAATTTAATGGGTTAAGTCAATGTTAACTGATTCAGTTAAAACTTCAAAACGACGTTGTTTTGCTTTTAAAAAAAAGTCATATATGAGATTTGAACCCGATACCTTTTGAAGAAAAAACCTGGGTTACTTAACAAACTGAACTATAACGATTAACAACTAATTGGGCACAAAAGTTAAATATAGATGATTTGGGAAAGAGCTGATCAAAACGAATCGGCTCGTAAGAGAGCTGCTGATCTAAACGAGTTGACTAAGAGAGGTGGTGACGGTTTGAGAAGAGAGAGAGAGAGTTGAGTCGAGATTGTCGATGTGGTTAATTGAATATGAATCTTGAACTACTTCATTTTCTGGTATTTGAGAGATTTGGTTGTCGATGTGATTAATTGAATATGAATCTTGTTTTTTTGGCCCAAGTTTTAGTCGGAAACATCTAATTTTGTTTAATCTCACATCTAATTTTGGCCGGAGATGCGAGATCGAATATAGAGTTTCGAAAAAGGAAAGAGCTTCGACATCAACTACTATCGGAGAAGAGGCGGTGGTGGCCTGGTGGGGAGAAGAGTGTTGCCGTATTGGATGGATCTGTCGTACAAACAGGTCATAAAGAAGAAGAAAGAGAAAGAGAAAGTGAAGCGAATTTAATTATATTTGTTTGTGTGATAATAGCATTAATGTATTCTAGTCCAGTGGTTAAGTAAGATGTTGATAATTCTCACAGGTGCTGAGTTCAAACGGGGTCGAATCAAACATATGTATTTTTTTTCTAAGCAAAACGACGCCATTTTGAAATTTTAACTGAATCTGTTAACACTGACTTAACCCGTTAAATTAGTCTGGTAGTTGACTTGTCAACGTGTCTTATTTGGCAGAGTCAACCAGAGTGTGGGATTTATCCAAAAAATCAATAAAAGTTAAGTATTTATTTCACCATATGTAAAGTTTATGCTTTTTTTTCAACGATTTTGGTAAGTTAAGGATTTTTTTATATTTTTCCCAATAGTAATATTTTGATTCTTCTCGTGTGTGGGAGATAGAAGAGTATGTACAATGTTGTGTTGACATGAAAATGTGAAAGTTTCAATACGTTAAAATTCGAATATTACTGTAAGCTGTCACATATATACGGGTCCGATTGGTGAACGTTAAAAGTTGTACCGCTTGTACAGCTTTTTTTTTTTTTTTTTTTCTGTGTTTACCATTTACCAATCAAACACACTATGGTTTCTTCATGCCTAATTTTGTAAGTAAACTTTTACCATATATTTTATCTTAAATCATACTCATTCTTTCTCATTTTATAAGAGTTTTTGGATAAAAACACAAATTTTTTTTTAACAATAAATATTTTGTTATTTATGTAATTTATGTAATATTCTAGTAGCTCACCCTAAAAGGGGAAATTATCTAAAATATTACATAAAAGTAGGTTTATTACTAGACTAACACATTGAGATTTTCGACTTACTAAAATAACACATAAAAGTTTGCAAATTACTTTTATACCTGAGTTGTTGAGTTGTGTGTTTGATTACAGTAATACCATTTACTTTTGTAAGGGAAAAGATTAATTCTTTCTACTTTGATTCATCTTCTTCGACTAAATCTTCTTGGATTCATATTCTTTTTGGAGATTAGTGTCCGGAGGGAGAATAAAAGTATCAGAGCTAGACAATCGTTATAACTATGACACTCTTCCTGTTTTACTCTTTTCGATGAGGTTTTTGTTTTCCAGACATTTCTTCTTCCCCTTTTGCTTGTTCTCTACTTTCTTTCGACTTTTGTTCTTCCTCTCCTTCTCTCTTCTTTCACGGTATGTTACTGTCCTTGCTCCTAATCTCAGTATCGAATCACAAAAAACCAGCAAATGCCTAGCCATCGTCATCGTTTAACTGTTAGGGATTGGTCTAAGGCTGTTGATTTTGGGTTTTCGTTAGTTGTGTCTCTTAGTTTAATCGATTTTAGTTTCAATTCTTTTGTAGCTACAGTTAATTTTTAATCGATTTTGGGATTTGATCTCGTATTCATCGCCACTATCATCTCCGGTTCCAACAGGCAACAGGTAAATTGGATTATGTGTTGTATTTTCTTAACAGGTTACGAGATTCGATTCTCTTTTGATGTAATTGTTTGTATTGATTTTGATGTCTTTTGCGATGAAGAGTTCTTGCTGCTTGAGCACATGATTACTGGGCGCTGTGATGGCTTCGTAGGCTTTTTAACACCCAATTTTTTATTTTTATTTTTTGCTCTCAATTTTGGGTCACAAATTTGGAGTTTGATTTGTATTTGTTGCGCAGACCCATATTCATGAATAGGTTGAGTTTCAGTAGCTATGGGTTCATAATTTCAATTTTGTTTTAGCTCCATTGTTCCTCTCCTTAGTGATGTGATAAAGACTTTAATGGAAAAGCATTTGGAGCTTTGAATGTTTGCTCTAAGATTCATAGTTTCGTTCTTATTGGTTAAAGAACTCAATCTATTCTGCTGATTTGTTGAGTGTTTTGATGATATTTAGTGTTTGTTGTTATGTGGGCTAGACGAAAGAAACACCATATTCTTTCTACGCGGCAGTGACGCATCCATGGTGGCCCTAGGAAGGTGGCTGAGGGTTAGGCTTGTGTCGGTGAGTTGCTAGGTACGGGTGCCAGATTGGGTACGTGACGGAGAGTTCATACACAAGAGTTGCAGTACGATTGGGTAAAGACGAAATGTATTATCCACTAGTCTCCATTCGAGGTCAGCCTTATTTTTACAACTCCCAAGATTCATTCTTTTATCTCTCTGTTTTTTTTTTAGCTTTAGTGATGATCTTTTGTTGTATTTTTTGAGTAACAGAAAGGTTGAAAGAGAAGATAGAGGAAACATTTGGTTGTGACTTTGAGCTTTTTATTGAATTCACTGGTTTGATTAGGTTAGTCAGTTTTCTTTTAACAGAACAAAGCCATGAACAATGAGGTGAAGAAAAGAAGAAATAATTTATTTTTGTTTTCTTTGGTATTCGAATCAGTTGGTGCAGAGGAGCCAGTATTGGTTTGCATAGTGATGATAACAAACCATGTCTGATGTGCTGCCACTGTTCTGCAGGTTTGTTGCATCTGCTAGACAATTGGCAAAGGCCCTAGAAGTACCACTCGTGAATGATTTGGGATACACAAAGAGATATGTTCGGTGTTTGCAGGTATATGAAAGAATGTCTCAGTATGAATCAAACCCCATTGCATCTCTGCACTCTTGCATAAAACTTTAGATACTTGCATTCTCTGGACGTTCAGATTTGAAAGGGATATCCATGATGAAATAATTAAATCTACCTTTGTAATAACCCTTTCCATGTGACCATGTCTGCCAATGCATATTATTGATTTTTTGCAATATTGTAGATCTCGGAGGTGGTAAATAGTATGAAGGACTTGATAGATTATAGCAGAGAAACAAGAACAGGACCAATGGGTGTAAGTTAATGTGACCTCCTGACATAGATACAAAGCATTCCAACACTTCGATAAAGACAACAGTGGGTAAGTTTCTTCCATTTTCTTGTTAAGAGTATTAAGATTCGTAATGTTACGAGGTACCAATGTTGTTAATGCTTTGGTAATACAACAGGCACATAACTAGGGATGAGCTGGAAAGTGCCATGAAGGAATAGGGAATGGGAGATGAAGCTAGCATAAAAGAAGTTATATCCGAAGTTGATACCGACAATGTAAGTCGCACTCTCTAAGACAACATCTAAAAACATAAAACCGGTTGTTCATACCTTGTATTAAACTCTGTTACAGGATGGAAAAATAAACTTTGAGGAATTTTGCGCAATGATGAGAAGCGGCTCCACGCAGCCACAAGGGAAACTGCTTCCATTCCATTGACCACGACGGCATAGATTCCAACACTTTATCAACCGAAGCGATTCTTAAACCCGGAGAAGAAGAGTCAAACCGGGGAAAAACCGAGATGGGAGTAGTTGATATACTGTCTCAAAATGTTCTACTTTCTTCTCTGTGTTTGAACAGATTTATTTATCCTTCTCCTTAGTTAGTCTGAAACTGAGTTTGAGATACTGTCATGTCTTAGCTCTTTGTAACAATTACAAATCCAGCTCTTTTTTGTGTAACTTATTAAGACTTCCAAAGAGTAAAACTTTGTTTGCTAAGCTTTGTCTGGTTATTTCCGGTTCCTTATTTCCGGTTCCTCCTCTCATGGAGTGTGAAACTTTTAATTATTCAATCAATCTCAGTTTGCCCCGAAAAAAAAAAAAATTGACTCTTTGGTTTCGTGAGCAATCAAGACTGACGAAGTAATTAAGAGTGTTTTATATCTAAAAATTTGGCTCTTTGGTTTTTAACTAAACCTATGATCTTTATAAGTTGAATTTTGAGCTTTGAAATTTGTTTGGTTGTAATTAATAGAATTTTAGGATGAATGTGAGGTTTTATGTACAACTAGATCATTTAGGTACAACTAAAAAAATTTGAGTATAACTTGAACTACTTGGTGCAACTGTACTAGAGCTATTAAAATAAGTTTAAATATGGATCATGTGAAAATGAATAAATAATAGATTTTTGGCGGTGGGATATTCATTTAAACTTATCACACGTGTGGTAAAATGAACCAAAGACAACATGATATTAATAAAAAATTATTTGGTATACACATAATTATACATAGTTGTCCAGTTGTACTCTCATATTCATAGTTGAACTTTTGCATTTTTTCGTATTTCCAGTTGGACTATAATATAAATTATTAATTAGCAGTTGACCACAAGATTTATCAGTATTAATTAGCATATACAAGGTTTTCATAACACAATGTTCAGAAAAGGTTGGGTTTCACCTCTTTTGCTTCATTTGAGGTGATCACTTACTAAGTCTTCCTTATACTTTAAAGAGTGTTTTATGTGAAAACTATAGTATATATTAGAAAATGATAAATTCTTGTATTGTTGATTAAACATGGTTATTTAATAGTTCAATATGTAAAGAAATTCTTATAAACCTTAATTATCATTTTCATATTTTAAATATAAATGTAAATCTAAATATATATTTAGTTGTACCTAGTTGAACTGAGTATTATATATTTATGTTATCTAAATATTACCCTCTATAGTTAAAATGTAATTTTGTGTGGTTATTATTCATTACCTCTCGGAAATATAATAAATAAATAAACAATTACGAATTACATAGTTTGTTATAGTAACATCTCTTACTTTTTCTAGTAACATCTCTTACTTGTTCCATTTCCGGTGAACAACAACGACAATATTAACTAGGGTTGCAGAAGAAGATATGTTGAAGATAACTACAAAATTACAATAATATCGTTCATTAAAACGGATTTATGGACACTAAGCAAAAGAACGTTATGTATGTACACTAATCTCAAGAACGTTATGTACGTATGCGTTCATATGTACGTACACGTTTATATTTACGTACACGTTCGATTTTAGGTTTAATGAACCCGAAATTACCAGAATATCCTCGTCTTCTACCTCTAACATATGACTGAAAACCCTAATTTTCCCTGCCTCACTTTATTTTTTCACGACTTATGTCTGTTTTTTTGGTTTCACTTGTGGGGTTTTTACTCAACTATTATAGATTTTCATCTCAACATCTGATTTATAAATTAAAAACCTATAAAAAGTGAGTTATATAGATTTCCGAAACGATATCTTGCTCTTCCATGGATGAACCCAGAGGAAAGATTTCCGAAATTGAGTAGGAAAAAGACGTTTGCTCCGGCCGATAAACAGAACACGATTGATGAATCTGCTACAAACTTTATTACATGAACACCATTAATCGGAAGAACAGCAAACGTGTTTAGATCTATCCCCAATAAGTCTATCGCAACGCTAGACTGTCTTTGCCAGCTCAAACAAATTCGTATTATTCTGGTAAGACTTTACAGCTGTAAAAAATGCCTACTAAATCTACCACAGACTAGAAGTCTACCAATACACTACGAAAACTATTGAGAAAAACACACAAAGTATACCAAAAATATCTGTAAAAGATGAGGTCTGTCGCATAAATCTATCGCAACAAGCCATTAGTCTACCATAAATATCTTTTGGGTCATATTGACTGTTGAAGGTGTACGTCAGATATTTTTGGTACACTTAGTTTTTGATACACATATACGTCCACCGATAAGTGTACCAACACTACAACTAAATGTACCATCTATGTTGACCGATAAGTATACCAAGACTACAACTAAGTGTACCAAAAATATCTGGCGTACACCTTTAATCAGCCACCTATATAAATGTATCATCAAAGAATCGGTAGACTTTCTCCCAGTTCCCAATATTTTTTTTTCCACTAATGGCATTAGCCGTAATTACGTTTTTTCTCACACTAGTTTCAAGGGTAGTATGGGTACAAAGTTTATTCTAGTAATTACCAACAATTGTGTGTTACTTTTGTAAAAAGGAAGCTTTTATGTAATATTCTAGTAACTCACCCTTTATAAAATTACAACCAACAGGAAAATATACCAAAGAATTCAAATAGTCATAAATTGTTAAATTAATAAAAAATTGTACATAAAAATTTGAAAAAATCTTATGATAAATGGAACAAAAAAACCTAACAAATCTTATATAATGGGATAGAGAGAATACCAAAAAACATAAGTTAATTCGTCGTTTGTGTGTAAATTTATCTATATATACATTTTCTAAGTACATTTAGCAAATAAATCCTGAAGTTGCCATCTATTTACAAGACTGTCATTAGCATTAAATAGTTATATTTTATAATTTACAATTTATTAAATTATGATAAGATTTCTAATTTTTGTAAACAATTATTCTCCTATAATTCCAACTTTCCAAAAAAATCGGAACCACTACTATTTGTATTAAATACTAATTTGATAATTAATTAAATAAATATAACTTTCCTAAAATTTGAAATAATTTCTTCTAATCAAAGTAATAATATTTTTGTGGGTTAAAGTCATTAAATCTATTGCGGATCAGACCTCACATGGCGGGTTAACACATATTATCACGTTTTCACCATTAAAACAAAACTAGAAGATTTGAATTAGTAAAATGTTCACATATCCTAATCCTGTAAAATCAAGCGGGACATATGGGTGCAGACTATATACTCCCATGGAGGCCATGGGTTTTGTAGGATAATTTTTTGCGGGTTAAAGTAAAAAAAATCTGTTCCAGAACCAACCTGACATTACAGGTTTGAACTAACACTTAAAATATTAATTTATTTTATATATTTTAGATTTTTAACTCACAAAATAGTTAACTATCCTACGAAAGCCGCGAAAGTATATACATGTCCACAACCGGTTTAGTACATACATTTTATTAATTTTTTAATGGTATAAATCTTTTAACTTAGAAAATATTTAATGAAAAAAAACTAATATTAATGATAATTATTTCAAAAATAAATGTACATATGTTTACTAAAATATTTAAATGTTTTAGATACAGAATAAAAATAAAAATAGTCTCGCGGTGTACCGCGGGTTCAAACCTAGTATAAAGGTAATTATGAGTTAATATATAGAGGCTCCTGGCTACCCACACAATCACCGGTCACCACCACAACTTCTCCGGTTAATGGGAACTATTTCTAGAAGGAGGTCAAATTTGATCAAACAATATAATAACTTATTTTCACCACATAAAAGTAAAACACAAGTTTTAGGAATTATGGTTCACTCCACAAGAATATTCTTGATATTTCTTTATAATTTCTACTTGGTCACATTAGTTTTAGTTTTAATTAGTAACATTTTTAGTAAGTCATGGCGTCTTACAAGTTTGATGGTTAAGTCAATTTAAAACCATCTAAAGTTATATAATCCTAATAATAGTTTGAGTCAATTTACAAATTTGTAAGTAATTTTATAAAATTTGTTACTAAATAAATTAATTTTTATTTTCATATGTTAGTTTAGATAGATTATATGATTATAAATTTGAATTGGAGCCACTTAACTTTGAAACATGTCAACAAACAATAAATGTGAAAGCATTTTACAAAAGTACAAAACAATTTAACGACGTCGTTTTGGATTAAATTGAAAAATTAAAATTCAACCAAACTGAGTAAAGCTACATTTGAACCTCTGTAAATCAAGGGATGCTAAATAGTTAATACCACTGAGCTACATATATTTTTCTTATATTTATAACGAATATATATAATAACAATGGTGGAAATGTGGAGATGTGGCGGAACGTGTCGAACGTAGCTGCCTAATTGAAGACGGCGAAGTCATAATGAGCGAAGAGAGAATGGTGACGGTGACGGAGCTTCAAACAGAGAGACCTGAGGAGAGTTTGTAGAGTTAAGGTTTCGTGGTGAGTGGTGACTGGTGAGGGAGATTGTTCTCAAGGAAGTTGTCGAAATTGGAGTGCTTGGAAGATGGAGAGAGAGTAAGAGTCGGAGGAATTGAGGTCTCCGGGAATTTTGGAGGAGGATTGTAAAATCTAAATCCTAACCACCTTATTTGTAAACCCAAACCGACATATAATTTCGTTTCAATTGTAAAATCTAAAGCCTAACCACTTCATTTGTAAATCCAAACCGACATATAATTCTACTCTAGTTTTAAAAATCTAAACCAAGCCAAATATTTAACTTTCCTTAATTAAAAGTATACAGAATTTGTTTCCTTAATTTGGGTTGCTTTTTAATTTAATTTTGATTTATGTTTTAAATGAAATATTAGATGGAAGATTCTGATTGGCTGAGAGAAGAGGGGGTGAATATAGAGATTCACCATAAAGATTGATGTTTTACCACTTTTAATTAATTAAATATTAAACTTTTGTAAACTTTAAGAAGTGATCATTAAGAAAATTTGAAAATCTAAATAGTCATTGGTTCATAAATATATAATACTTTTTTCGTAAGAAAATAATATTGTATTTAAAATTAATAATCATTATTTCTTAATTTGTGTGAAATCTCTCAAACATCATTCTTTGAGGGACAGAAGGAGTATCTATTGAAGAATTATCGGGTTATCGATCAGATGCGCGGAGCTCCATCTAATTCGGATCGGGTAATCAATTGCTTTTTTAATCACGAAATTACCCCTTCCAATTTTAACTAATGTTTTCCTTTTTTTTTTTCAACCAAACATTAAATTAATTAAAAGAGAACTTCACGATTGGTCACCCAATCAGGAGGATAAGAGTTTACAAAAGTAGATTCAGAAACTAAAGGTCTTGAAGACCGAGCAAGACAATCTGCCATGACATTGGAATCACGAGAAATCCTGGTTAGGGTGAAAGAAGGGTAAGATGACCGGAGCAGCGTAAATTCCTCCAGCAATTTCGTAAAGGCCGGTCAATCGTCGGACGCCTGCACCATCGCAACTAGTTCTGCGCATTCTGACTCAAAAACTTGACAGTCTACTCCAGCCACCAATAAGGACTCCATAGCCCAAATTAAAGCTTGTAATTCCGCGTGTAAAGGGGTAGGGCCACGTCGATGACTCCGTGCTCCAAGAAGAAGCGTCGAATCTTCACCATTGCAACACCACCAGCCCAGTCCTTGAAAAGGGTCAATACCTTTCCATGAACCATCAACCTAACAACGGGGAAAGGAACCCCTATCCTCCAGAGAAGGTGGAGAATTTAGAGGATTCAGATAACTCTCTGTGTAAAATTTTGCCTCCTCCCACAAAACTTTATCATTAACCGCTTGATTTAAAATATCAATTGGCTCCATTTCTATGTCTTGGAAAACCTTTTTATTCCTATCTTTTCAAAGTAACCATAAAGTGAACATAATGTTTTCCTTTTTGCATACTTGAGTAGCAATTTAAATAATAAAATCAGAAGTTTTGGAAGATTGACTTCCCTCTCTCCTTTTCTTAGGCCATCTTTATAGGGAGAACATGAGGGGTGTTCTTAGCCCAAAAAAAATAAAAAAATAATGAATAGTGGCTTAGAACACTTTTTTAGTTCTTGATGTAGAACTGATCTTGGCTCAGTTCTAAGCTGATGTGGCAAGCTGTGAATGGATACAATTTTTTGCAAACAATTTTTCACAAATTAAAAGAGGATCTGATTGAGAATATATGGAATAAATTTGGACATTAAACTATATATTAATTAAATAAAATGTGTGTGTACTTTAATTAAGTAATATGTTTTTTTTTTATCTTTAATGTTTGTGTTGTTTCATAAAAATTTGGTATTGTATTTTGAATTTTAGTAAAAGTTTTATAAGTTTGCAATTTAAATGTTATTTTATAAGTTGTTATAATTGTAATATGTTTAAGAATATTATATTATTAAATCTTATGATCTTAAACATGTTCTCCCAATAACTAACTTTTTAACAAAAGATCTTAAATACTGATCTTACATTATTTTCATAATATTTTTACTCTAAGAACACCTAAAATAGTTTCCCCTATAAAAATGCCCTTACACCTATGTGTGTATGTTCTTATTTTTTTTTAAATTATTTCTCTTCCTTATCATATATAATTTACAAAAACTAAATCAAAATTTACAAATTCTATTATAAAAACATAGATCTTCCACACATACCATGGTTCACATTATGAAAAATAGATCCAACTAAAATTTTGAAAATATTAAATAGAATGCAATAGTAATTTATATTATATCATTCAGTATATAAACTGTAGCTGTATTACATGTAATTAATAAATACTATTCTAGAAATAATTTGATTAGAATTTATCAGAGTTTGCATGCTTTTGTAAATGTTGGTTTGTTGCTTTGTACGGAAACACAATATAGATGAACATTAGATCATGGATGAGCAGTCGGTGCAGTTACAGAAAAATGCAGATTATAATTTAGTGTTAAACTAAACATTACAAGATTTTTTTGTTCTTCTGCGTAGAATGCAAATAATTATTTTCAACTACAGTGTATATAGAACGTATCGTACAAAGGGTTTGTGTTGCAGTCGATCATTCGGCGTATTTATGTTCATCTCACAGTGTCCAAATTGATCTTTAGTGGGACTGTGGGGGTGGGGTGTCTGAAAAGAACATGTTCGACTAATATTATTATTATCCCATGATATAAATCTAAGCATTAATATCATATGATAAAATAAAGCAAAAATACAGATGATGTCTTTTAGTTGTCTGCGGGAAAATGTTTAAAAGATGTTGTAAAATTTGATATTGCGATTTAAATATTAGTTTAAAAAAAAAAATTGACACTCATTATTAGGCTCGTTATAAACAACCTCTACGCATATCTTTAAGGCTTTAAGGTATGCAACATATGTAGTGTTGTTGAAAAAATAGTAAGTTGCAATTACGTTATGTGACATAACATATGTAGTGTTGTTGAAAAACTAGTGAAAACTGATATGTATTTAAATAAATTAGGTAGCCTACCTAATTGTGTTAACAATTTGGAAAATTCTATATATTACAATATGCTTCGTCCTTGGTTAGATGAGATGCAGAAACACAAAATATTGTCACTGTGTCAGGAAAAAAACATGAGAACAACCAAGTTAAGTTATCATACCTTGGTCATCTTACTTTCATCCCTGATCTTATTTAGGCTTCCACCTTCCTGTTCATTGTCCACAGGAGAAAATCGAACCATTTCAGCCAACGATACGATCGTGTCTCCTGGAAATGTTTTTGAGCTAGGGCTTTTTCGCTCTGCCTCTGAGCATACTCCGCATTGGTATTTGGGTATATGGTACAAGAACGATCCTAAGAAAACACGTATATGGGTCGCCAACAGATATAACCCTTTCTACTTATCAGTAGGAACACTCCATTTCTCCGACGATGATCTCGTTCTTTCAGATGAGAATAATTCTCATGTCTGGTCGATCACTATTAACAGAGGAGGCGTGAGATCTCCAATGGTGGCACAGCTTCTTGATAACGGAAACTTCGTGGTGAAAGACTCCAATAATGACGACCCGGATGGGTTTTTGTGGCAGAGCTTCGATTTTCCCACGGATACATTAGTACCGGGGATGAAATTGGGAATGGATCTAAAAACTGGAACCAAGGAAGCCCTTACATCCTGGGATCCTGATAATCCGTCAAACACTGGTTATTCCTTCCAACTTGAAAACCAAGCAGGGCTCTATGAGCTTTTTCTAGTGGTGCAAGAAACTTCGAAGCATATTTACCGGAGCGATCTGTGGGATGGAATACGCTTTGGTGACATACCGCTTGAGTTTTCACCTACCTACGTAACCTCAGTTTGGGGGGACGTCTCCTACGTCGGTTTCGTAATGACAGGCAAAAACAACAACTCAAGATTGACATTGGCAGGAGATTCACTTGAGCTATTCACGTGGATACCTGAAACAATGCAATGGATCTCGTCTTGGTATCATAGTTATGGAATTTTCTATCATACATGTGGGGCTAATAGTTACTCTTCGAAAAATACGACGTCGGGCCTGCAGTGTAATTGTATAAAAGGGTTCGATCCAGCTTTCCGTGAGAACTGGGCGTTAAAGGATTTGCAAGGTGGGTGTCAAAGGAAGACGCGACTGAACTGCACCGGAGATCAGTTTTTACAGCTAAAGAATATGAAGTTGCCGGATACTGGAGGTGTAACTGTGGCTATAGGAATTGGAAAGCAAAATTGCGAGATCCGTTGTCTTTCGAATTGTGATTGTATCGCGTAGGCTTATGTCGGTATAGGAAAAGGCCAGGTCGGTTGTGTCATGTGGACCGGAACACTCAACGACTTCCAAAACTACGGTGTCGGTGGTCGAGACCTGTATGTGAAAGTGGCTGCTATAGATCACGGTGAGTCCATCAAACCTTTTGAAATCTAAAAATGTTACTGATGAGTAAAATATTTTGTAAATCCCATGATCAGATTCAGATCTCTTGAAACCTTGTTCGGTAATTACATAACTAGATATATTGATCTAATAATAATAATAACACCGACGAAGTTAGTCGACCACAACCTGTTAGATGAACGAGAGAGCAAGAAAGTTTGTTACAAAACTCTAATACAACCCACTCATAAATTGGTTTAGGCCTAAAGTATAATTATACATTTTGGTAAGGCTTATTATAGAACAAATGTCGATTGACGAACAACAGTACAAAAAGTAAGGGTATGGACGCGTTAAAGGTTACATTCATCACTATTATTGGACTCGTTGGAGTGGCACTAGCAACATTCGCCACATACTACTGTTGGAAACGGCACAAGCGAACCATAATAACTCATCATGGTACATTATGGCCTGTTCTTTTTTAAGTCGCTCACTGAGCGACTGCGACCGATCAAAACGACTTTGACGACGGCAATTAAAAACTAAAACGACAACGGAGAAAGCAAGATGACGATGCAGATGTTTCTTTTAAAGTAAGAAAAAGTGTCGCTGGAGAGAAAGATGAGTCGTCGGAATTTATAGCGACCGCTGCGATAGGTTATTTCAACACTACGGCAACTTACGGCGACTCTTTTAACAACGGCAGCGACAGTTATGATTCCGTTTATGTCTATTATTTCTGTCGCTGTCGCTAATCCAGCTACTTAAAACAAACAGGGCCTATATGTATTTTTTAAAACTACTTTTTTTTTTTGTAACTTTATTATTATTATTATTATTATTTTGATTGTTTTCTTTATTTAATGTTTAGGATCAAGATCAACTAATAATGCAACAGTAATGAACGAGGTAGCAGGAGGTCAAACCAAATTTGACTTAATGAGTTTTACTGATGTTGCTGAAGCAACCAATCATTTCTCCGAAGCTAATAAGCTTGGAGAAGGTGGTTTCGGTGTAGTTTACAAGGTTAGAAAAACCAATAATAATGGATGACTCGAATCTTTTCATCAATAATTCTGATTAAAATTATGTGATAATAGGGTACATTGCCTAACAAGACTACTGTGGCGGTGAAAAGATTAGCTATTACATCGTCACAAGGAATCAACGAATTCAAAACCGAAGTGCAAACTATATCGAACGTAACACACAAAAACTTAGTGCGCTTGCAGGGGTGCTGCTTGGAGAATCGAGAACAACTTCTAGTCTACGAATATTTGGAAAACTCCAGCCTCAATTACTATATTTTC
>NC_141887.1:30093984-30176484 GCF_030686135.1 Camelina sativa | reverse complement strand
TAAGTGTGAAAACAAAGATAAGCAGAGTCTTGCAAAAACAGTAACAGACACAACTTTAAATCGAAATACAGAAGATAGAGACATGGTGATTTTCTCGACAGGCATTTTAAAGACCAAAAAACTAAGTTTCCTGAAAACTTAGACAATTACTGTAGCTCATAAGAGAACAAACAAGACACCACTGTGATTCTAGAATAATTCTGAAGAGGGAAGCAAAACCAAGCAAGAAAAAGCAATCAAACGATTTAAGGTTACATAATGGGGAAACATAGCGCGGGTTAAGAAATTCAATACCATGCTTATCTTGCCTTGCATCAAGGAGAAATCCCAAGCAATATATGAATTTTCGGATTCCACCATCAATGAGACCTAGAGAAACAACAAGAACAAACATCAATACTTGCGCCAGACTCGGCCGCAAGTGCTTATCATATGGTTTGATTTTTTTTCTCTGCCACCAGAAAATGTGAATGCCACACACACTACTGTCGTTAACATCACTTTACACTTTTTAGAACACAGTAAATTCAGATGGAACTAGTGTAAAAAGTCTCAGAATGGCAAAAAAAATAGTTTCATTAATAAATAAAAGCATCTGAGGAGAACATATTACCTCATAGGTTCTCCCTGCTTGGACAATTATCTCCTTGTACTCCTCATTGTCCCTAAGAAGTACAAACTCTTAGAGCTAGAAATCGTGAACTGAAGTGAGAATCTAGTGAATGATGGAAGCTAACCTTGAGCCCAATATGCCAGCTGTATCTGCTGAAATGAAGAAGGGAGAATTGGCAAATACATCGCTGGAAAAGCACAAAGTGAAATGTTAATGTTCTTCAATAGTGAGAAAGCAATTCCTAAAGCCGTCCAACCTAAGTAATATTGGAACTATGGATATAAAATTAAAATTTTAATCAAAACCGACAACAGAGTAAAACTGAAAAAATAACACAACTAATGAATTGGAGAGAATATCTAATACTGTATTAGATTTATCTCTTAAGACTAATGGGTATGCCTTTGCGTACTAGCAAAAATCTTAACAGATTAAGAATGGATTAGGACTAAGAAAACTAAAAAAAAAAACAAGGAGAACAAACCTAAAATAGACATAAACGTAATCGTCCTTAACTCTTGCAGAAATGTTTCAAAAGTAAAGTTTCCCCCAGTGTTGTGTTATCGAGTAGATCACTAGCAACCTATACTAGATAGAAGATATAGCTACCCACGACCAAGCCCATAGAAAGTGATATGGTACCTGATAAATGTGACGAATCTTTCAAACTCAGAAGTGTAGACAATAGAAGCTTCAGACAGGAGATTCATTTGGTCTCTACTCCTGCTCATCGCACATATAATAAAATTTCACTACCTCTAAATGGGAAGGTTCATTGAGCACTTCCAGCTCGATGATTATTGACTTGAGTTAATTTAAGGCAGCTTACGTTAACAAACAATAAACCAAAACAAGGAAAATATCATCCTACTATCTTACAGTTTGAAAGTATCATATCTATCCCACAGAAGTGATAGGAAAACCCGAATTGCCATCACCATTTTTGTGAGACTATATAGAGGGGGTCCATAACGTTCTCGCTGTTCTTCCATTGGCCTATACACGAGAACAATAATTCTGTCAGTTAAAGGTTCTTATGCAACCTGAAACTTCTGCCATAGTAACCAAACACTCATTGTCTATGTAAAATGAGACCAAGGTACATACCCATCGTCATCATTTATTTGTCGAATAAAATCCAACAACACCTACGAGGTATGAGAGGAGAAGAATCAACAACTAAATCAATCGTCTAAATGCATGAGTATGCTGGAACGGACAAACCATGTAGCATATGCGCATGGGTATTGAGGACTATTGGCGGATTAGAATAAGGAAATTAACCATAAAGATGTGATAAGAGACTGATAGTGAGGAGAAGGCGCGAAAATCTGTGTAAAAAAGAGTAGAGATGGGTAGGGCATACCTGCGGAACTCCTACCAAGTACTTGACCAGGGTTTTGTAGACACCAGTGGCAGAGCCTAGTTGAGCCAACTGTCTCCTCCTATATAAAAGTCAATGAATGCATAATCCAGATTCCAGACTCTAAGAAGAAACCAGAAGAAAAGCATCAGTTAAGAAATCAGAAACAGGCAGGCTCACCTCTCCATTTGCTGCTTCCAAAGAAGAGCATATCTGTCACGTATGCTCCCTCCAGAGCTAACCAACGCATCAACCTCCGCCTGTTTGTTCCTCTCCGACCTCTCCTTCTGCTGTCTAACAAGTGATCCCCGGAAATCTTGAGGCATGTAGGTCATAACTGCAGAAAAGTTAAATAATATACTCGTGTGAGCCCTGTTTCAATTTCTTCTATGTATAAACAGTGTCGGCGTAGAATTAATTAAACCTGTGCTGAATATGCGCTCTGAATTCTTCGTCTGGAAGGAAATCATAGCAGTGAATGCGATATCAAAATTGTCTTTAAGATTCCGCAAAATAGAAGCGAAATCAGCATCTTCGGATGTGGAAGGTTCCCGAAGCTGCACGCGAAACCAAATCAAACAAGAGAGAGAAGTCAACTCACCAGAAGCAGGCCTAGTAGAGGCAGCATGGCTCGGACACAAAAGGAAACTAAAAGATTCACCTGAATAGGCCAGCGAGATGGTTGCAGAAGAAACAATATCTCCTCCATCTGCTCCCGATTTTTCCACATATTCTCATCAATTTTGTGAGGGGGCTGACGGTTTGCTTCGTCAATCAGTGAAGTTTCCCCTAGAAAGCAAACCCCAATAAAATCAGAAAATTCAAAAGCAGTAAATTGAGAATCTACAAATTGCTGATACTATCGGATCGGGAACCTTCTGAAGGGGGAGATTGGACGGTTAGTAGCTGAATAAGAGTAGTGATGTCAGAGGAAAGCCGAGAAACGTCGTCGGAAAGAGGAGGGAAAGGATATGTGTCGTAGTATGAAGCCAGAAAATCCCGGGTGATAGGCACAAGGCCTTCCGTTGACGCCATTTTCAAATTCTCTGCGCGATCTACTCACTCACTCACTCACTCACACACACACGCACAGACCCATGCCACCGCCAAGCCAAGCCAAGCCAATTCTCTCTCTCTATCTCTATCTCTGTGCCGGCGAAGGGAAGAGAAGACTAATTGAAAAATGAACGATGAATAGGTGGACCGTGGAGTAGGAGGCATATTTCTTTTGCTCTTCATAAACACTTTGGATCCGTAAGGCTTGTACAAAGCCCACTGGGCCTTTATTTATGCCCACTGATCCTTTATTTACTAGAAAGCGAAAGGAGTCCTTTGTTTCGTCGTCTTTGTTTAATGTTTATGAATTATGATGATGAATCGAAAGCGTGCACAGAAAATCTGTGAGTCTAGTTTATACGCATCATGTTTGTTGGTAGAAGAAAGAATACTGTTAAATGGAGCAAGAAGTACAATGACACGACTTGGGAACAAAGGCGCAAACGCCAAAGGGCTTGTTGGGAAGTTGGCAATTGATGCCGAAACAGCAAGGCATCGTGGCACAAGTGGTGGAGGAACAGCATTTGCACTCTAAGCACAACTCCAATGGCGTCATCAGCTTTCTCCTCCATACTCTGTACTCCATGACCATCTCCACCTCCACTGGCCTCATTTCTTCTCCATTTAGCCCCACCGCGTCTCCTACACATGACCCCAGATAGATGAGATCCGATCCGATCTACCACAACTACTTTTTAGCCATTGACAAAAGGAAACAACGTATATTCACCTTGGCCGTGGGTCGTAACCAGAATCGTCGCAAGCAAACCTAACAAAATCACATAATGCAAGCTTGACTCCATATTTCTCCTCGGTTCGCTAGAAAGATTAGGCGATACCAAGATCTGTGTGGTAGATAAAAAGAGTGAGTGTTTAGTGGGTCACTCCTCCAGATCCCTAAAAGTCCAATCATAGACAGCGAAGGCAACATCTACTTCCAATCACATGTGTATTAGGGCGCGTCATAGGCAACTGTTCATCGCTATGCTATTCTTCTATTCACACAGTACGCACAACATTACCAAACCCTTCATGGTCGGGTAGTATCCACTTGTTAGAAAACCATTACTGCTTACATAAAAAAAAATTCACCTTGGAGTGGATAAGGTGTCTGCTACTACAAGCACATTGCATCAGAGTGCCTACTAAACAAGAACCACGCTCAATCATAATCATACAAGACTCTAGACAGATCAAGAAAGTTCAGTGGCAATAAACAGCAGCATTAACAACAAAAACAACGATTTTTATCAACCAGACGTTTGACTTTGGGAGAAATTGCGCAAAAGGAGACACAGCGAAACCGATTATGTACACTTGACAGCAATCACCGAACTCTGCATGCTGCAGGTCCACCTGGTGAACAATTTGGATTGGGTGACCTGCAAATCGCACCAGGCCCAACGTTCTTTCCAAACCTCCGGTGCATTCTGTAATCAGGCACCCCTCCCATTGCAAATGCAGCTCCAGCTGCAGTTGTGGCACCAGGGATCAGGGCATCACCTGTACACTGCAAAGGTTCCAAAGTCTCAACCACATCGCTCATCAATGGCCTAGCTTTCGGGTTCTGGCTAAGACAATAATACGCCAAGCTGCATGCTTTCTGAGCTGCCCTGACAGAGTACTGGTTCTCCAGTCTTGGGTCAATTGTTTGCAGCAGTTTTCTTTTATCATTTAGCTTCGGCCGAGCCCAATCAACCAAGTTCTGCTCTTTGCTAGGTCTTGTCTTGTCCACTGATTTTCTTCCTGTCAACATCTCTAGAAGCACAACTCCAAAGCTGTACACATCACTTCTAGCCGTCAGGTGTCCTAGTTCATTAGTAATTGAGTCAAGTTAGTGTTAATTTGTGTAATGGTTTAAGCACTTATTGTCATGCAAAAAGAGAGACTATGTTCCTCGAAATAGTTTTGTGAAATAGAAATGCATACGCATGATTCAACATCTCAAAAGCCACAATCCTATATGTTAAATAATAGCAAACTACTAAAGCATAGAGGAAGTAGCTCAGGCAATGTCTTATTTTCTGCATGTGGCACTGACTTGCAGCAGAAATAGAAACCCACATTCAGTTAACTAAAGCGGCTTGAACGGTAGGAACTATATAAACAAATGATCATCACTCCCGGCATAGACGGTGTGAAAGTAAGACATTACAGGAGCTACCTCGTCAAGATTGTGTATGCATCTAGGAAAAAAAAAAGTTGAAAGAGATAGATCTCGCACCAGTCATCACATATTCTGGGGCAGCATAGCCATAAGTACCCATAACTCGAGTTGATACATGTGTTTCATCACCTTGGGGCCCAGCTTTAGCTAAGCCAAAATCTGAAAGCTTGGCTGTGTAGTCCTGCAGGTTCAAGCCAAGCAAGGATATATTAGTTTTGGTAAGGTATTCCCAACATCTTGGAGGAACCTTTGCAGCAAATGAAAGACTAGTTACCGAGTCAAGCAGTATATTGGAAGTCTTGAAATCCCTATAAATAACCGGTCTTTCAGCATTGTGGAGGAAAGCAAGACCTTTCGCAGCTCCAAGAGCAATCATCATCCTTCTAGACCAAGATAGCGGAGCTGTGGTTTCTGAAGTAAAGCCATGGTGACTTGGTTAAAAGACTAGACGAGCATGGCCAGATTAAAAAGCGGAATAAGTGATAAACAAAAAAATGTGCAACTCTTGGGATATATGTAGGAAGGAATCAACAGAGACTTGTGGTTTGTCACCCGCAGAGCAGAATAAAAAATGGAGAAGGGTATCGGGATTACTTCGAAAGAGGTGATTCTCAAGGCTGCCTCGCAGCATGAACTCATAAACAAGCAATCGGTGATCGTCCTCGCAGCAGTAACCAATAAGCTTGACGAGGTTGGGATGACGGAGCTGGCCGAGGAAGTTGACCTCGGTAAGCCATTCGCGGTGACCCTGTAGGCCCTCCTTGTTAAGGACCTTGACGGCAACAGGGAGAGACTTGAGGCCGACGCGGAGATTGTCATCAATGTAGCCCTTGTAGACGGTGCCGAAGCCGCCTTCTCCGAGTATATAATCTGGGCGGAAGCTCTTAGTGATGGTCTCGAGCTCAAACAAAGTGAAGGGGATGACTTGGGCATACGAAAGAGGGGTGCAAGAGTCGTCCCGGAAGCGAGGAGTTGATGGATCGCTCAGATCTGAGACAGAGCGGGAGTGCTTCTTCTGGAGCTGTTGGGCTGCGAGGTGAACCAAAGAGAAGAGAGATCAGGAAAAAAAAAGAAACAAAAGGCGAGCGAGTGAGAGATATATAAAGAGAGACAGAAGAAGAGAGAGAGAGACCTTGAGCTTGAGGAGTGAAGACGGCAGCCTCGTCTCTAGTACCGCAGTTGCCCATTGTCAGCAGGTCGAAGGAAGTGGAAAGGATCTCATTCTCAATCGCAAAGCTAAGCACCTCCGAACCGATTACCGATTTAAAACCCTAATTGCAATCGGAGAAGACAACGAAGCTCTCCTCACCAACGCACCACTGAGACTGGAAGGAAGTGCTCTCTCTGTGCCTTTCACAGTTTACAGCAGGAATTAAAGTTTGACAGTCCACTCCTTGTTGCCGGCACCAATTGGGCTTTACAATTCTTTATCATGTAGGCCTTATTAGTGGGCTTGCTTAGGCCTCGTAGATACAAGGCCGATTACTGTATATCCTTCCCAAAGCAAACAAAAAAAGAAAAGACTACTATACAATACACTCTGAAACAATATTAATTATATTGCCTTGCAGAGTAGGTTACAATACAATGTGACACTGTCGATAATCATGGCCGGAGAACTTCGCCCTTTTGTTATCCTAAATTCCTAATATAATATATGGCCGAATGGAGAAAATCCAGTCCAATCGACAAAGTTATCCGGCCATCGATTATCGATAGTGTCACATTTGTGGTTGTAGATTAAGGGAAATGGGTCATCTTGAGCCACGCATGCCCGAAAGACGGGTCATATATTTGTAATCTAAATAATCCATATGGAACGTTGCTAGAAGATAAAGACCATCATTTGGGACTCGTAATCATGAGCACGGTGGGTGGAGAATAAAGAGAGAGAGAAAAAAAAAAAGACAAGAAAGAGTAACCAAAAGAGAGATGAAAGGGTAGTTAGGGTCCTTTGGGGTTGTTGGTGAAATGATATAAAAGGGCAGGTATCCCTTGCTATGTTGTTTGGTAAGCTTGCATGCCTTATGATCTCTCTTTAAACAGCAACTCAAATTGAACACGCATAAATAATAAAGGATACATATAGCATCAAGGGAATGCTAAAGGACGAGGACGCGTTTGTTTTAAAGGTTTGGAAGAAGTCTCTAATGTTCAACTACAACGGCTTCACGGGGTGTTCGATTCTAAAGCCTATCCTTAGCATTCTCCGTACGGGATCTATCATCTTGTTCAACATATCCACATACGACATAACAAACACGTTTAAGTATGCTATGTTACAAATATTCATTTCGATTAACACAGGCTGAGCCTTGGAGATTGCTGGCCAGTAAGATTTAAGAGACTGGGATATAGAATATGAAGGTGACCTTGAAACTGAGTGGAATACAAAGGTCAATATTCATTTTCAACATAGAGTTGGAGTCAAATTTGCTCCAACCTCTCTCTAGCTACTCTTATCTCCAAAATATAAATCTCTATTATTTCTATACTAGGATGTCGGCCCGTGCGTTGCCGCACGGGAAAGTAAAAACTTGAAATAATTAACATTGTTAATTTTAAATTTTCGAGTAAAAAACGGAACAAAATATTTGTTGGATCAGAACATTGCAATTTTATATAAACAAATAGGTGTAAAACAAAAAGGTCAAAAATGTGTGAAATAAAACGGTGTAAAAATTAATAGATGTGATCTTTGAAACATGGAGGTACAACAAAGAAGTGTAAACATAGAGGTGTGAAATAAAAAAGGTGTAAAAATAAATAGATGTGATTTTTGAAACATGGAGGTACAACAAAAAGATGCAAAACTTAAGAGGTGTGATTTTTGAAAGATGGGGACACGACGAAAAGATAAGATTAATAATATGCAACTGTTGGGATCATTAATAATTTTAAACTGTTAGATGAAAAAGTGGAACTAATCTTATCCGTTGGATTAAAGTTGACACAAAAAACGGAAAAAGTGGGTTTGCTATTATATATTTAAAAAATTAAAAAACACTTCAATAAAACAATTCTTTAGTTTTACTTATTAACTTGTAAGTTTTGAAAATACTCAGAAAACAATTTTTCGAAACTTGTTTATGTTGTCCAGAAAAGTTTATATATAATAAACAAATATATGTAAGACATAGAGGTGTAAAATAAAAAGGTGTAAAAAATAATATATGTGATCCTTGAAACATGGAAGTACAACAAAGAGGTGTAAACATAGAGGTGTGAAATAAAAAAGGTGTAAAAATAAATAGATGTGATTTTTGAAACATGGAGGTACAACAAAGAGATGCAAAACTTAAGAGGTGTGATTTTTGAAAGATGGGGGTACAACGAAAAGACACGATTAATAATTTGCAACTGTTGGGATCATTAATAATTTTAAACCGTTAGATTGAAAAGTGGAACTAATCTCATCCGTTGGATTAAAGTTGACACAAAAAAATGGGTTTGCTATTATATATAAATAAAAAGGTGTAAAAAATAATATATGTGTCCTTGAAACATGGAAGTACAACAAAGAGGTGTAAACATAGAGGTGTGAAATAAAAAAGGTGTAAAAATAAATAGATGTGATTTTTGAAACATGGAGGTACAACAAAGAGATGCAAAACTTAAGAGATGTGATTTTTGAAAGATGGGGGTATAACGAAAAGACACAATTAATAATTTGCAACTGTTGGGATCATTAATAATTTTAAACCGTTAGATTGAAAAGTGGAACTAATCTCATCCGTTGGATTAAAGTTGACACAAAAAATGGGTTTGCTATTATATATAGATATTTGGAGTTCTCCATTCCTAATTTAAACTAAATTTGAAGATTTTCATTTTAAATTATATTTTGAAAGAAAAATGAGAAATTAGTTGGAGAAGCTCTAGTACAAAGAAAATAGGAAACACTGAAATTTCACAAGTAAATGTATCAATACCTCAATTTTGTTAAAATTATTCCTTAGAGATGATTACAATTAGTGCTCAACCTCAAACTTGTACGACCAAAATGGAAAAAGATCATACTTAGACGGAACTAGGCGTGGGTAAACCATTGAGCAGACGACCGCATCCTTTACGATAATGACGAGCTAGGACAGTGTCCCTTATACTTTTCTATCAATTTGGGAGAACACGGTAGAAGTAGAGGCAGATATGTTTTCATGAAACCTGATATTTCTTTCTTTCCACAACAGGTAGGTTAGATAAGTTTTCTTTAATGAAAGTTTGTGAAACACATAGAATCTGAACTCTAGTTAAAAGTTTGAACAACAAACAGATCTAAAGAGAGGAAGCGAACAAGGCAAACAATAAAATTAGTACATGTCTTGGTTATATAACGAGACTCGGTCAATTATCACAACAGTGCTTGCCTCAGCACCACCCAGTTTTAGACATTCGATAGCTCCTCTATCCGTCTGAAGATATCAATCAATGTAAAAAAAAAACAAGAAACAGTCAGCAAAGTGAAAACCCCCTAAAAGTTAAACGAATAGACTCATCAAACAAACAAGATGTTTTATAATTTAGATAGATATTTCATTCATATAGCTTGATTTCTTGACACCTTCCACTACAAGAAAACAGCATAAAACCAACATGCATATCCGTCAGTTTTTCGTCGGAAACGACGATTACCGACGAATTACAGACGTAAATGTCCGTCGGTTCTAGAGCGTCGGAAAAAATAATCCGTCGGAAATCTGTCGGAAATTACCGACTGATTTCCGACAAGACAAATATCGACGGATAACCGACAAACATGCTGAGTCGGTAAACCGTCGGTATGGGATTTCCGATGGATATCTTACCGACGGATTTCCGACGAATTTTGTACCGACGGGTTTCCGACAGCATTATACCGACGGATTTCCGACAGCATTATACCGACGGGTTTCCGACAACACGAATATCGACGGATTTCCGACGGTATTACCGACGGAACTACCGACGGTTTCACGATTGATTTTCGAAAAACTCCATCATTTCCCACAGAATACCGACGGAATGTTTCAAAAAAATCCGTCGTTTCCGACAGATTACCGACCGATTTCTTCGAAAAAGTCCGTCATTTCCGACTGATGTATTTTTGTATTTTTTTTTAAATTGCATAATTATTCAAATTTTAATACTAAAATTTTTGTTAAAATAGAAATGCTTATATAATAATATTTAAAAATTTTAGGGAAATATTATTTCGTACAAACATGGAAAATGTTCTAAAAACCGAAAACATAAATATTTTACAAAACAAAGCTAGAATTCAGAAATCTAAAAGGCAGAATGTCTTGCCTGCATCTCGCTCATGAACGCTGCTAGATCCTCATCCCTCTTCTTGTTCTCCTCGTCCCTTATTTTGTTCTCCGCTTTTTGTTCTTCCATTTCCTTTTCCAATGCTGCAATCCGAGCATCCTTCTCTTGCAGAGCTTGTTGGAACTCTTGTGTGGGAGCAAATGAGTAACCCGTTGATTGAGATAACGGGCTTTGTTGGGAGAGATTTCCAAGTCCAAAAATCCGTCCCTTGTTTTTTTCAGTTTCCTACACATTCATTTTAAAAATTATTCAAACATTTTAAAACAAAACAAAGTAAAATCAAATTTTAAAAAAAAAACAAATATTACCTCATAAAAAATCTCGTTTAATTTCTCTCTTCCAAGTTCAACAGTAGACTTCGATCCTTCAGAAGATTGTTGGGAACTGATTATCTCCTCTTGTCGCCTCCTCGAACTCTCAACAACCAGCTTAGCTCTACCATCTTGTATTTGTTTGGTCTTTTTGTTGGTATGCATATCCTCCATCAAAGTAATATGGTCTGGTACCACACCATCCCTAATAGTCTAAAAGAAGTATTTTAATTATATAAAGATTGTCTTATTAATGATAAAAAATAACAATTATACGAAATCTTAAAACTTACAAGTTGGCGTTGTTGGGTATAGGCGCTAACTGGACCATTGTTGTGGGTTGCCATGCCCAACCCGCCACGGTCGCTCCTTCTATTCTGAGAATATTTTAAGGAAAGTGAAACTGTATTTACTTCACCCCAATATTGAATCAAACCTTGGAAGAGATCATCGCTCAACCCTTTTGGCACCTTTCCTTTCTTCCACTTTTGCTTCCACTCATTCAACATCTTAGAATATTGTCTAGCAGCCGCCTTTTTAAACTCTTTTCAAACGTTGTAGGTGATATCCGGATGCCAAGTGAACTCTTGCTAAAAAAAATAGTAAGATAATGCATTATGAGAAAAATATTATAAAACGATGTTATAAAATTAAAGTAATAAAGTTGAAAACTGTACCGCAAATTGCTTAAACCACATTTCTTGTTCTGACAAAGGCATCACTGAAAACTTTGCGTATGGTGTTTTGAGGATTCCATACATCATACGCAAAAGAGATTTTGTGATCCCATTATGCGAATCACAAAACCATGTGGTATTTGGAGCGCCATAAGGATCTAAGCGGGGGATAAGTTCTCGTCCAGGTTGAGAAACAAAATCTTCAATGGTCATCTCCATGGGAGCATGTTGTGAAGCTTGTGAATCTGGAACGGGGCTATGACGTGAATGGGAACCACTAGCTTCTCCAGCAGCGTGGTTTACACATGTGTTTGCAACATAAGAACCATAGTTTCTTTGGAAAAAAAAAACAAATTTAGATCCTATATGAATATAGGGAAAAAAAAACAACAGAAGCACAAAAAGATGGTAAATTTTAAGCTGAAAAACGATTGGAGTTTAATAATTAAGAAATATAAATCCAGAGTTTTAGTTTAATTAAGGAACATAAATGATTGTTTTACCAAAAACACAAAAATTAGTTTTTTCCAAAAATAACAGTATTAGTTTTTTTCCAAAATCATTTTTAGTTTTTTTCTTCAAAAACTAAATTAACACATAATTTATAACAATAACACATATTTTACAATAATAACAAATAACTAAACTTTCAACCAAAAAAAAAATTTCTAGAAAAAAAAAACAAGATAAAACAATTAAACAAAAACCAAATCATCAAAAAAAAAACGAAATCTAACACCCTAACAAAAACAAAAACGAAATCCAATTCATCATTCATCAAATCACAGTAAACAAATCACACTCTAACAAATCTAACACTCTAAATCTTCAAATTAATCTAAAGCCAAATCTTCATAAAATCTAATAAATATACCATAATCCTAAAAAACTAACAAAAATTAAGGAAATATGACAAAAAATGAGAGAACTTACGCCATTCTTTAAAGAGAGCCGCCGGAGTAGATCCGCCGGAGTAGAGACAGCCGCCAGAGTAGAGAAATCCGCCGAAGTAGAGAAATCCGCCGGAGGGAAGAAAGCCGCCGGATGAGGGAAGAAAGCCGCCGGAATAGCAGCTGGTTTGGACGCCGGATTGGAAGCCGATTCGTCGCCGGAATTTTGGTTGCGAGAGCGGGAGAAAGGATTTGAGAAGTTGGCGTTATGTCGACGAATGCGAGAAAGAAGATGAAATGACTTAGGTTTTATCGATGTTACCGACGGAAATACCGACGGAACATCCGTCGGAATCAATAAAAAAATTAATTCCCCGCGATACCAAAATTTAATTGTATTTTGTTCCCGGGGTGAAATTTCGCAATCCATCGGTAATCCGTCAGAAAAAACCGACGGATTACCGACATAATACTTTTCTGACGGTGTACCGACTATTTACCGACGCATTAAATATTAAAACCCTTAATCTTATTATTTTTCTTGACAAATATGCTTATATTATGTAGTTTATATTTTTTCTTGACAAATATGAGTAAATTATGAAAAATAAAAAAAAATTGATAATTTAAAAACATTTACCCATAAGATATAATATCATTCTATTAGTACTTTAGGCAAACAACATATTCATTTTTTTAAAACACAAATTTTGAAGATTTTAGTTTAAAAGAAGATTATATAGTCATTGAAACTTCATACTTTATACATCTCTTATTAAATATGTGCATTATAGAACAAAAATTAGAGGTTTTACAAAACTCCATCGGAAATCTGTCAGTATCCGTCGGTAAAACCGACCAAAATTTTACTAACACGACGAAAGTTAGATATCCGTCGGTAACCCGTCGGTAATTTCTGACGGATTACCGACGGGTTTGTTTTACCGACCGAATTACCGACGGAATTTACCATTTATTTTTAATTATTAATTTAATTACATTTATTTATTTTACTAAAAATTTTGAAAGCAAATATTTATTTATTACAAATATTTATTAATAAAAATTTTGAAAGCAAATATTTATTTGTTACAAATATTGAAAGCAAATATTTATTTTTATTACGCATTTACTTCAAAGTTACAATTGTTAATAATTAAAAAAATCTATTCTGAATCAGAAAAGTAATCGGTAGAAGCTGAGTCTGAATCATCTTCGTCAAATTCTCCAATTTCATCTTCGGATTCAGAGTCAACTCTGTCATCTGTGAATTGGGTGAAGTCAACCACGAGGTCAACATCAAAAGAATGCTCAACTGGGGCCATGTAGCCAATTCCGCTAGGTTGCAAAGGATCATGATCGGCAACTCCGTATATTCCTCCTCTTGGGTTTATTTGCGTAACTGTTACCCAAGTATCGGGAGCATTAGAAACGCGAGGATAGTGAATGTAGCAAACCTGTTACAAATAATGTTATGTTAATAATTATGTTAACTAAATTTATTAAATAATTATTCAATAAACGGATAATGTAATACTTACTTGGTCTGCATGTGACGCAAGGATGAACGGATCATATTTCACCAATCTACGTCTTATGTTAACGGACGTAACACCAAATCGGTCAACTCTAACACCACGATCGATGTAAGGATCATACCAATCACAAAAGAAAACAATGCATCTCAAGTTTAACATCCCCGGATAGCGTACTTCTAAAATCTCTCTAAGGACACCATAATATACAACATCACTTGTATGAGATGATATACCCGAATCGGTTGTTCTCCGCCTACTTCCTTCCTCATGAATCCGAAATGCATATCCCCTCGTGCAATACCCTGGAGAAGACGTTGCAATGTAGTTGGGACCGTTTACTAACTCTACTAGCCATGATGGAAATGTTTGACCTTTCTCGCTTTCATCGTTAACCTAAATATTTAAATAAATTAACAATATTTAATTATTGTATATATATTAAACCAAAATAGTAAAACACTTACATAATATTTCAACCAAGGCACGAAATCTCTTTGCTTATGCTCCTCAAGTTGTGCCTCGGTATAATTTGGGTAGTAAGAGCGTATTAACGCCATGTAAATCCTATTACAAAAAAACAAAAAAAATATTTGAGAAGATTTGCACTTATAAATTTAAGTTTTTGTTAATATTAATTTTAGAATGTACTTCTCATATTCCATAATATCCTCACAGTTAGTGAGAATATACATATGTAAGTGCGTATACTCTTGCTGCGACAGTTGGCGATTCTTTCGTGTCCCACTGAGTCTCCCAACTTGGGTAAACAAGCTAGGTACGTATACCGAATAACTAGCCTTTCGCCTCCATCATCATGACGAGTAGGACGTCGTCTTTTTCTACGAACTTGGGCAGGAAAGTAAAATTCAGCAAAATTTGACGCTTCTTCGTTTATACTTTGTGCCACAATAGAGCCTTCAACTTTGCTTAAATTTTTCACCTTCTTCTTCAGATGGAACATATACCGCTCAAAAGGATACATCCACCGATATTGAACAGGACCACCAAGTTTAGCTTCTCGCGGAAGGTGTATTGGGAGATGCTCCATAACATCAAAAAAAGATGGGGGAAATATCTTCTCAAAATTGCATAGGATCATTGGTATGTTTTCTTCCAAATTACGAATACCGTCAAAAGTAAGTGTTCTCGAGCATAAATCCCGAAAAAATGCACCTACACCTATAAGTTAAATTTTTAATGTTGAGGTTGTATATATAAATTAAAAAGTATATAATAAATAAAAAATTGCAATATTTAGAAATGTACCTGCAATTGCTTGGTGGACATTGTCGGGTAAAAGATGCTCAAATGCAAATGGAAGAAGTCGCTGCATCACAACATGACAATCATGGCTCTTCATCCCAGTAAATTTTCCTTCAGCCATATCAACACAATTACGCAAATTAGATGCGTATCCATCAGGAAATTTGACATCGTGGGTAATCCAGTTGAAGAACGCTTCCTTTTTGCGCGTGTCTAGCCGAAATATCGGGATTGGACATCTCCCATTTTCTAGTACATGAAGTTCCTCGCGATCACATATATCCGGCAAATCTAATCTAGACTTCAAATTATCTTTAGTCTTTCCCGGGACATTTATAACAGTGTTCATGAGGTTGTCGAAGACGTTCTTCTCGATGTGCATGACATCTAGATTATGTTTTAACAAAAGATCTTTCCACTAAGGCAACACCCAAAAGATACTATGTTTATGCCAATTGTGATTGATACCAGCACCATACACAAAAACATGTCCATTACCACCACAATCTGTAGTCCTCTCCGCTCCAAAATCTCTTAACTGTTCTAGTAAACTATGTCCATCGACCTCAGGAGGTGGTGCATCAACCACTTGCTTATTCTTTCTAAACAATGTCCGCGAACGCCGATAAGGGTGACGAGCTGGTAGAAATCTTCTATGGCAATCAAACCAACTCGTTTTACGTCCATGCCTCAACTGGAACGCATCTGTGTTATCTTGACAATATGGACACACTAACCTTCCATGAGTTGTCCATCCAGATAGCATCCCATAAGCTGGAAAGTCACTTATCGTCCACATAAGTGCTGCACGCATCTGGAAATTCTGCTTGGTTGATACATCATATGTTGTAGCACCATGATCCCATAATATTTTCAACTCATATATCAACGGTTGGAGAAACACATCAAGAGACCTCTTTGGATGATTTGGACCGGGAACCAAAATCGAAAGGAAAAGAAACTCTCGACGCATGCACAAAGATGGTGGTAAGTTCTAAGGTGTTACGATTACTAGCCACAACGAATACTGTCTTCCATGCTTTCCAAATGGGTTGAAACCATCTGTAGATAATCCTAGGTACACGTTTCGTCGCTCATACGCAAAATCCGGATACACAGATTGGAAATGCCTCCATGCTTCCGCATCTGAAGGATGCGTAATCTCTCTGTTTGATCTATGTTCTGCGTGCCATCTCATTGGACCTGCCGTATGCTCAGATTGATATAATCGCTTCAACCTTTCCGTGATCGGTAAATACCACATCCTCTTATATGGAACTGGAACCCTACCGATTATATCCTGATATCTTGGTTTTTGACAAAATCGACACCTTGTCCTATCTTCGTCTTCTCTCCAATAGATCATGCAATTATCTTCGCATACATCTATCATTTGATAAGGCAAACCAAGACCGGCGACCAATTTCTGAATCTCGTAATATGTACCTGGAAAATGATTATCTTCCGGCAAAATGTCTTACACAAAATCAGTTATCGCATCCACACATTCCTCAGCCAAATTATAGTCCGTCTTTATGGTCATCAATCTGCTTGCAGATGACAAAGCGGAATGACCGTGCCTACAACCTCAGTATAACGGCTGCTTAGCTGCGTCCAACATAGAAAAAAACTTGTGTGCCTCTGCATTAGGCTCCTCTAAACTATCAACATTTTGACCCATCGATTGCATATTTTCCCTATATGCATCATTCACCATCTCAAGAGAATCCACACCATAATCTACTTCTGTTCTAGGTTCCTCTACTCTATCAACAATATATGGTTCGCTAGAACTATTGTACTCTGATCTTTCACCATGGAGAAACCAAATCTTGTAACCCGGCATAAAACCATTGGAATAAAGATGACCACATACTAAATCAATCCTAATATTGTGAGAATTCTGACAAATCGAACATGGACATTTCAACTTACGGGTTTTTAGAGCGATCGGTTGTTGACAAGCCAATTCCATAAATTCACCAACACCACGAGCATACTCATCATTCAATAAATTTGATTCTGGATCGAGCATCGGTCCGTCCATCCACGATCGAAAATAAGAAGAAGAAAACATTTTACGTACGTTTTTTTCTGAAAAAATGAGTGAGAACATGAGACAAAGCGATTTGTTTATATAGAATGGTTTTCGTCGATAATCCGTCAGTAATCCGTCGGTAAATTTTGAAACTGCAACGGTCATAAAACGGCTATAAGAACGGATACTTTGGGTCGTCGGAAATCCGTCGGTAATTCGAAAAATGTAAAACGAACATATTTTCCGACGGATTTCCGACGGATATTACTGACGGACTATATCCGTCAGAAATCCTTCGGAAAAAGTGACGGTTTTCCGACGGATAAAGTCTGTCGGTAACTTACCGACGAAAAACCGACGAAATCATTCGGCGTCAGATAACTGTCGGAAATCCGCCGGTAATTTCCGACAGATAAATTTCCGTTAGTACGTCCGTCAGAAATTACCCTGTTTCTTGTAGTGTTCTTTCACTGCAATTTCAATGGATTGAACTGCCAAAACAATCCAAATAAACCTATGACTTGTCCAAAAGCTGTCTATTAGGAAAGACAAAAGGAAAAGAAAAGAAAATAATGGAGTACCTTTTTTCTCAGGTGTGGGATAGCATGAGATGTACAAGGGCGGACAGTGATAATAATAGCAGACTCTAGCTCGGAAATGTTTTGGCTGACCATTAGAAGGATCCATACCTTCAAAGGTAATGAAATACATTACCGAAGCAGCACCAGTCGCGTAAAAATTGGCTTTGATAGCCTCGACAAATTCATATTTTGTATCCTGTGTTTTCGAAACAAATTAAGGGTAAACCAATCGTAAACGAGAACAAGCACATCTTTCTTAAACAAAGAGACTACAGTTAGTATTCGACCTTCCTTTCATTGTATCTCTCAAGAGATTCCCGAGACAGCCGGTACATTAACTCTCTGGTGGTTTCGGGTTCCATGACGTACTCATTGTTATCATCGAAATTAAGAGGTCGGTAATTGAAAAGACAGCGGAACTGCTTGAAGTCAATGTCGAAACCCTATATGATAAACCAACAAAAAATTAACAATAGCATTTTCCAAGTAGAGAAGATGAGATTACTCGCACTAGACTCCCCACAAATCAACAACATACAATAATATTTTCTAACCAAGAATATAACAATATGTGTTTTCAGAGAATGAAAAAAGAAAAAAAAAATCAATCATAAAAGACAACTGAATAAAGAAGAACCCTAACCTCGCTCTCGATGACTTGTTCCTTAATGATGCGTTCCTCTTCTTCAGGCGAGAGATTAATTAGGCTCTTCGTTTTCGCCACGTCTTATATAAGGAATATACACATCCTCAGGCTCAGTACCAGGCACGTATTTTAAATACGCTGGTATTTCCATGATAGTCCACTCTGAGAGAAACGACCGGGAAAAAAAAAAAAAAAAAAAAAATTCCAAATTAGGGGTTTGATCCGCCGATTTTATATAATCGATCCTTTTTAGATCGATATATAGAGTTTGGATTCGTCGTACCTGGTAAATCATCTGACATCGCTACTTCCGAATCTGACATCGACTTGCGTTTATGAACAAAAAAGAAGAGGAACCCTTTAGTTTTTGTTTTGTCTGGAAGTGTACTTTATGAATTAACATCAGTTCCACAAAAATAAGAATCCAGACATAATATTAATTCCCATTTTAATTGAACTACAGCCCCTCTAAGTTTTTGTTCTTTTCGAATTTATTTTATATTTTGGGTAGTACACCAATAACCCTTGGGACGCACTAAGAAATTGCTCTTGCTTTATCACACTCACAAACTAAATAATGGGTGATCCTGAAAAGTTATGAAGGAAACTATTACCGAGAATTTATTTATAGGTTTTGAATTCATTTAGTCATGAAGATCGATATTTTGTTTTATATTTTCAGCTTTCACTAAATTAAGTCAAAAGAATTTAGTAACAAAGCTCGAGCTCGGTCGTGGCGGCACGCTTACATCCTAGTTACTCCTCTGTCTCAAATATATGATATGGTTCCGAGGCTTTTACACCTTTTTATATACGGTATATGAAATCTCCATATACTACTTGCAAAAAAGATTTCCCAACCCATTTTTTCAGAGTGTGACATTTGTAAATTTTGCATCACCACACACGATTAGAACATATGTAATCTTCGTGGTCCACCCAAAATAAAACACATTTGGTGGAGAGTACTTGATTATTCCACCCCTGTTGGCTATTGCAATTTGCATAGTCCATATATATGAGCAAAGAAAGTATAAAGTTGATAGCACCTCAACGTTATTTACAAGAGCCAAGAGATTAGCCTTGACCACTTTGCGAAACACAAGGGGACTGACCAAGACGAAACATAATGATATGCCAGATTTCTTCAGAGAAAGAACAGTGGACCAAAACACGTTTTAGCTCATCTCATATATATTTTTAACTTATACAGTTATACAACTTATTTTTCTAACTCTAAGCCAATCGTGTAACAAATTCGTGACCCTTTCTTCTCTTGGCAAAGTAACAATTATTTTATTTATTTGCATTAAGGTATTTTTATGTTAATTAATATTGTAAATATTACCAAGAGTTTTTATTTTTTCTTTATATTTATCCTTGAAATAATAGCTTAAAGCGTGCTCCAATAATATTTCACAGCAAGAACCAAAATACGTATACATAAAAACCAGATACATTTCAAGTCTTGTTCCATTAGTTCTTTATCTTTAAAATTTTGACTCCACCCAAAATGAGAAAGAACATCATACTTTGCAATATAAGAAAGAAAACAATATGCATGTGACGTGTGATATATACGCATGTGAATCCTCAAGAGCTAGGCGATCAATGATTGCTGGGGTCAATCAATATTAATTGTGATATTATCTTCAGGGGCAATTAGTTTCTACAGTATATTATTAAAAAGACACCAAATTTATTATACCACTAATCCACCGATTCCATATATCGAGAGCTTTGATTTGGTCTGACAATTGTAAAAATATATATATATCTCATTTTCTTTGATTAATCATGTCTTCTTCTCATATATAATTGCGTTATTTGCATATAGAGATGTATTCACATGCACATATATGCTCCCTGAATACATGTATGGGAGCTGTGAGCTGCTAGCTAGCTGCATAAATTTGAATCTACGTATATGATTAACTATATACTTGCTAAAAACATCAATGATGGAAATTAAGAGCAAGAGATCAAATCTTATATTATATCTATAACTAGTAGTAGAGGGAGTTTTGGGAAGTGAGCCGGTAACGTAATTAATAGGATGGAGAATGGAGAATGGAGAATGAGGTGGGATGGATGAACGAAGTGCTGGACAACAGCGACGATGGTGAGTCTTTCATCGAAATGCAAATCAACAAAGCAGCCACAGGATTGAGCATCTCTTCTTCTCCATCTCCCGATAACGAAATGCAGAAGACAACAATCTTCTCATCGTCCTCTAGCTGCTTCTCTGCATACAGTAGCGTGGCGAGGTTAATGATGATGAAACTGGGGTGTTTGAGTATAGTGGGAGTGATAAGAGAGAAAGTGAACGTGGGAGAGAAGTGGGTCCTTCAAGTTATACACAGAAGACGAAGCAAGAGACCCGTACGATACTACTGTGAAGGCAACACTAATACAAACGAGGAAACATTAACGGAAGAATCCCTCAAGGCAGCCATCGCTTACTGCAATGCCTCCTCTAGCTCACTCCCCTCTACAAACTTGATAATTAATAGAGACCGATAATAATACCCTTTTTAAAGAATCATGTTGGATTGAGAACATATCGGTGTTGGGTCAAGCCACTATATGAGCCCATTTAAATATCTCTTTTTTTCTTTTTTGCTTTTAATGCCATTTTAAAAATATTTGACCTTAACGAAGATGTGTGATCTGAACGAATAAGGAATATATGGACTAATAAGATATATTCTCCCCTATCTTATGCTTATGCAGATCAATAACTGATTTATTTTTAAATATATTGTACCATTGTAAATGATCAAGGAAATACAAAGTCTTTCATGATCCTCCCAACTTCCCAAGTCATGTTAAACTGAGTGTTGAAACAAAGTCAAAATTATAATTCATAGCTTAGATGATCAAAAATTTTAAGAAGTGTTATACTTTGTGGTGTTTGTAATTTGTAAACTTGGGAGTATTTTGACAAAATAAAAACTTATTTTAGTAACGAAAGCTAATAGTAAAACAGAAAAGAATAAACAAAAAAAAGAAAAAAAAAAAGGTGTGGGAAGAAGAGTTGAAACGGGCTTTTTTTGGGCTTAGAAAAGGAAAGAAGTATGAAGGAAGGCAAAGAGAAAGAAGTGCACGTGGCAATCACGAGAGATCGAGAGATCGCGAAGTGTTTGTTTATATTTTATTCCTTAAATCAATCATCAGAGAGACTCTCTCTCTCTCTCTCTCTAACTTCCTCTGTTTTATTCTTCCCCTCTCTTCCGGATTCCAACCCAAGTCCAACCCCTAAAAATTGCTGCCTTTGGCATTAGGAACTGTCAGAATGATAGCCCGGATCCTTGCCGCCTTGGCCGATTCCATGGAGATTCCCGCTGCTGCCGGTGAATCAGTGCTGGGTACAATCAAAATCGCGGTGATGCCAATTGCCAAGGTTTTTACCATGTGCTTCTTGGGTCTTCTAATGGCCTCCAAGTACGTTAACATCTTGCCTCCCTCTGGCCGCAAACTCTTGAACGGGGTAATTCTCTCTTCTCTCTCTCTCTCTCTTTTTTTTTTTTTTTTTTCCTTTACAACCCCAACCCCTGCATCTTTGAACTTGTTAAAAAAAAAAAGCATAACTTTGAAACTGTGTGTCATACAGTTAGTCTTCTCGCTTTTGCTTCCCTGCTTGATCTTCTCCCAGCTCGGACAAGCCGTCACTCTCCACAAAATGCTTCAGTGGTTTGTTTCCATCTTAGTCCCTTGTCTTTTATACACCATAATAGCAGCTCTCCAGTAACGCATCTTCTTTTCGGCTGCTCCATCTATACCAGGTGGTTCATTCCTGTGAACGTCGTTCTTGGCACCATCTCAGGCTCGATCATCGGTTTCATTGTTGCTACCATCATTCGTCCACCTTACCCTTACTTCAAATTCACTATCATACAAATTGGAGTTGGTTAGACACCCTTTTCCCTAAGACTCTCTTGTCTGCTCTGACTGACACTAGTCTCACTTTTTTATTTATTTTTGTTTGTTTCTCAGGTAACATTGGCAATGTGCCTCTTGTTTTACTAGCGGCTCTATGTAGGGATACCTCCAACCCTTTCGGTGACTCCGAAAAATGTAGCATTGATGGCACTGCTTATATATCCTTTGGTCAATGGGTACCCTTTCTCTCTCTCTCTCTCTCTCTCTCTCTCTCTCTCTCTCTCTCTCTTAAAACTACGTACTATAGAATCAGAGCATCATTAGCTTCCCAAGTTTTCGTCTTTGCTGTCTCGCCCTTTACAGTGACACACTTTCTTGGCTTTCTGCCTTTTTTCTGTTTTGATGAAGAGGAGCTTGATATGTACTTATGAGACATTGTAACTATTTTGTTTAGGATCCTTAGTTCCAGTCTACTGTGAGTCATCAGTGTCCATGGATTTAAATATTGTTTCGGTTCCCTCCTGCTAGTTTCCATGATGATTCTCTCTGAGAAACTTTGAATAACCGTGAGGTATAACTTGTATGTTAGGTTGGTGCCATCATTCTCTACACATATGTGTACCAGATGTTTGCTCCTCCTCCAGAAGGGTTTGATGCTGAAGAAGATAATCTTCCTTTGAAACACCTTCCAGTAGATGCTGCTCCAGAGCAAGTCCCCTTGCTTATTCAAAATTCCCCCAAGGACATTTCGCCTGCTCAAGTTCTCCTGCCTGTACAGAGCACCGAACCTAGAGGAAGAGGGGATTCAAGGAAAAGCAAGGTGGAAATGCAGTTATAGATTTTAATTCAATGATTCAGGGTTTTTTTGTTTAAATATTTTGCTCTGTGATGTAGATTACACAGATCTTTGTTTACCTCTATGAGAAGTTGAAACTGAAGCAAATAGTCCAGCCTGCAATAGTTGCTTCGGTAAGTATCTCGCCTTTCAGTTCTCCTGTATTATCCGATGATCAAGAGATTCAAGACTCACAAGAGACCTTGCAGTTGCCTTTACCATGTTACTTAAAGTAGACGTGTCTGTGTTACCTTCAGATCCTTGCCATGATACTTGGTGCAATACCTTTCACGAAGAAGTTGATATTCACAAATGGTGCACCTCTTTTCTTCTTCACAGACAGCTGCATGATTCTTGGGTAAACAGCACCCTCTTTTTTTGTCTTCTGGCAAGCAGCTGCGATATAATGTTTTAATAACTGTAAAAAACCTTTGGCTATCAGGGACGCCATGATACCGTGTATCTTACTGGCACTGGGAGGAAATCTCATTAACGGTAGGGTTGTGTTGTTGCTCTCTTTTCATACTGTTTTTGTTTTTAGCCCCATCCATCATATGGAACTTATTGATTCCTTGACTAAATTTTAGGACCAGGAAGTTCAAAACTTGGTTTCAAGACTACAGCGGCTATTATATTTGGACGGTTGGTGTTGGTGCCACCAGTAGGACTAGGAATAGTGACACTAGCAGACAAACTTGGATTCCTTCCTGCTGAGGACAAGATGTTCCGATTTGTGCTACTCCTTCAACACACAATGCCTACATCAGTGCTTTCAGGAGCTGTTGCGAACCTTAGAGGCTGTGGAAGGGAGTCAGCTGCTGTGCTTTTCTGGGTTCACATTTTCGCCATCTTCTCAATGGCTGGATGGATGGTACTGTACATCAACATACTCTTCTGAATTCTTTCTTATTGACACATTGATCTGGCTACTATACAAGTCCAGGGGCGTCTCATATGTGCCTGAACCAATCCAAAGTTTTTTTTTTTTCCTTTTCTTTTTGTCAGCATCAAAGTTATTTTATTTAATTCCTGTGTAAATGTAACTTCTATCAACTGATGCCTGCTGGGACTACCTTTTTTTTTCTCTGGATATATCAAGTAATATTTATTTGAAACACACGACACACAGCACAACTTTGGTTAAACTTCAATTAAACTAACATGTGGAAACAATAGAAGTCAATAACCAGCAGATAAAAAAACTCAAGTATCTTTTAGGGTCTGAGAGATTCTAGAGTTACAAGGGAAGTGGGTATCAGTCAGAAAAATGGCAGCCATCTTCTGGTTCTGTTCCCCCTTTGGCTATGAGAGACTGCTATATCTCTCCTCTGTGGGTTGCTTAGCCACATTGCCAACACAACGCCCACCAGACCCACCACTGGCGCAGCAGCCAGAAACAGCCATCTTCCTCTGCTAACTCTGCTCACACCAGGCTCGCTCTCAACATATTCCTCTTCTCCCGCGTCTGTGCCAGCATCAGAGGAGGAGCTATCCTCGCTCACATCCAGTACATTCTGCCTTCCCTCCTCGTAATCTTTATCATCTGTTGGGAGCTCGTAACGGCAGAGCGGACAAGAGTTACGGGCATTCAACCAAGGTACGATACAATGAGCATGGTACAGATGTAGACACGGAAGCTGCGTGGTTTCATTGCGGAGGGTGAAAAGCTCTTTGCAGATAGCACAGACTAGTCCCTTGTTTACATGCTCCTCTCCAATGACAACCTTTGGAAGATTCCTGACGCAAGTCACCGATGCAGGTGGTGCACCTCTTCTGGAATTGTCAGCGTCGGCAAGTTGGTCAAGCAGTTCCTCAAAGCCCCTCTCATCAAGATAATCATCAACATTTGCAGCATAAGGGGAGAACTCCATATCCTCCAAACCAGTGAAGATGTTGCGAGATAGCGCCTGCCTCCTCTCTATAATTCTTTGACGAAACCCTCTCTCCAACTCAGGTGAATCAAACCGAGTCATGGAGCTGTAGCTCTCACTTGGACTTGCCAAATAATTTCGATACCGTGTTCGGGAAACCCCAGATGGACCCGCTCCTTCGTCCCATTCCCTGTCGTCTTCGTCAGAGTTCCACTGGTTAAGACCAGCATGCATCGGGTCTATATCAGTGTCAAAGTCAATATCGCTCCTGTCGTCTGGTTGAACAAAGATTTCCGGATGCCTGTCCGTGGAAGCATCAGACTCCCCACCACCGTAAGCACTAAAAGAAATGGCATCATCCCTATAATCACCATGGGAGAACCTGTAGAGGCTAAAACTAGCGTTTGAATCGGTTTCGCCAAAGTTGCCAAAATCTTCACTTTCAGATTCTGAGAAAAGTGGCCATCTTGTCGAACCGGTAGGAGTGGTATGGGAGCTAGTTCGCTGGTCATCACTAGCATGAACGGTTGAAAGGCTTTGTCTTGCGATGCTTATCAAGTGTGTGAATTGTTGTTGGGTGGAAAGATCACCGACAGACTCAGAGCTGTCGTGCCTAGTTCTCATCCTCCCCCTTCTTCTTCTTCTTCTTCTTCTACTACTACTACTAGGAGTCTGCCTCCGGGACAGGGGAGGGGCAGGGGTGCCGAAATCTTCAAGCAACAAAAACTTACAGTCTACACATAAGCTAAAGATTTCAAGATCATCGGAAGCAGATTGAACAACTCTTCCGCATAGATTACACGCCGAAGATGGGATTGAATTGCTATCCCTATCATCATCAGAAGATCTCTGAGGTTGTGATTCCATCAGATCCAAAGGTGGTAACTTTGAGGTCTGAAATGAAAAGTGGGAGATATATAAAAAAATCATGACCCAAGCAGGGGTGAGATCACACCATATGAATGAGCGGATACATACATCCGCGCTATCTCCAATTGCTCTCTCGAATTTCCAAAAGAATTAAAAGAGAAAAAGAGAAAAAATATTACCCAAGAAAAACGCCAGGATCTTCACAAACCTAGGAGGAAGCCTTCATCTCTCCCAAGCAAACAAGGAATGGTTTCGATGCAACAAAAAAAAAATGGCAGAAACAGGGCGTTGGGATTGTATGGCGGAGAAGGGGTCAACCGTCAACGACGACGGACGGATGGGGGTGCCGGGTGTTGTAAATTTCGCAGGGCATCATATTTCTCCTTTTGTTTTTCTGTTTTTTACGCTTATCTAATAGACTCACTCCCTCCCTCTAAAGTCTCCGAGTCATGAAGAGGGTCTTGAAATAGTGCTAGTTTCCTAAGATTCTCTGTGAAATTGCCAAAAGCAGAAACTGATGAAAGAGGAAGGAGAACATATTTTGTCTTTCTAGTGTTCCAAAACCATACAACATACATATTAAAGAGGAAGGAGCATGGACAGGATGGCCATCATATTCATACAGAACAGAGGTGAACTTCCTAGGTTAGAGGGTTCCAGTAAATCCATAACTTAATTAGGTGGATGTGTGTTGTTGATATTATAATAGTCAACGTACTAGTAAAGAAATGATTAAGCAGAGATTCCTCAAGTGGTAGAAATGTGTTGTGGGCGTCGGCAACTCATTGAATACGGATGAATGCTACTGGAGTGGACAAGTTTTCTGGCATTGACCAGTTTTGAGATGGGGAATACGGATGGTGTATATTGAACTGGATTTGGGAATGAAGATGAGATGTTCTCCATGGAAATTTAGCTGGTCAGATTTAAAACACACAAATCCTGTCGGGTTGTCCAAGGGACATTAACAAAGAGACTAAATAAAATTATCACTGGCTTTCTTTCTTTCGAGCCTCGTGGGTCCGCATCCATCAATTTTTGTCCTTGCACTTTTTTTGATTATACTAATATCAAAACGTCTCTCCTCTTTCTAAGCTGGTGATTTAACTTGTTTGAGAACTAACCGAAAAAAAAAACAAGGGAACCTAACATATGGCGTACAGGAGAAGGCAGGGGATCGGAAATTTTGCCACTTTCAAGGAGGATCAGCTTCCACCGGAGAGCATCACCGCCGTCAAAGATAGATCCTTCACAACGCGTGAGTCCCCTGCTTTTGACCAACCCAGATCTAAGGTTTCTCCATTTTTGGCCCTCAACTGATTGCTTTACGTTTCTACGGTTACACGATCCGCTCTTAGGATGTCCAATCCATAGTGACTAACCTTTGACGACTTTTGACTCTGTTTATGCTCTCAACTATCTGATCAGATTCAGCTCCAGATCGAATCTTGTTCGTTAAATCAGGCTGTAATGCTTATATATTTATTTAGCTGTCAACCAACCAACGTTGCATTAGCATGCCATTAGGAGTTGTGATTATTAATTATAATCTGCGGAGCATGATGATCTTTCTTCTCTCATTGATCCTATGTATGTGTTTTCTGCGGATGTATACTGCAGAACTTTACGGCATACGCGACCGAGCCAAAGAGCTTGTGGGGAGCCATAGCCCACAAAGCAAAATCTGTGATTGAAGATGATAAATCTATTGATACGACCTCAACAACATCTCAGGTTTTTGTTTTTGCTGATTTCAACTACATTCATGATCCATCCTCTCTCTGGTCATCATGGACTCTTTTGGTCTTTGTTTCTCTAGTCCCGGTTTTCATACCTATCAGATGAAGGTTTCAAGAAAATGGATAATCCGAAGCTTCGGAGAGGGCTGGATAAGCTTGCATCTTCTCTTAATCAGATCGGTGACACTTTTGAGAAAGCCTTTGAGGTTTTTCTTCATCTCTGTCATCATATTCATTCCGGTGTTTCATTCTTCTTGGTTGATACTGCTTTATTTAGATCTGTTGTTCCTTGATATCTCTAGGAAGGCCGAACACTCGTTGAGAACAAAACAGCTGATATCATCCAGGAAACACGAAAACTTCAAACCAGACGAAGAGGAACTGTTGGTGAAGATGAGATTCAGAATCAATCTTACGGAGTAAGTTCCTCATGGAAAAAGTCTCCAGAGCAGCCAATGCAGTTAAATCATATGGAGCATGAAACTCAACTCAAGGCATCTCGCGATGTAAGGTCTACTCTTTTAACTAGTTATTCGTAATAGCTCTGTTCCTTGATAGTTTCTTGTGTGAGCTGCAGGTGGCGATGGCCACCGCTGCTAAAGCAAAACTCCTCCTCCGTGAGCTGAAAACTATGAAAGCAGATCTTGCATTCGCGAAAGAGCGTTGCGCTCAGCTTGAAGAAGAGAACAAACACCTGAGGGAGAATCACCGTGAGAAAGGAAACAACCCTGCAGACGAAGATTTGGTAAAACAAATTGTGTGACCTGACCTCCCTCATCTCCAAAACATTTGTGTGTTGCATTTCCATCTAACTACTCTGTTGTGGATGTATCAGATTCGGCTCCAGCTGGAGAGCCTCCTGGCAGAGAAAGCACGGTTGGCTCATGAAAACTCGATTTATGCGAGGGAGAACCGGTTCTTGAGGGAGATAGTAGAATACCACCAGCTCACGATGCAGGACGTTGTGTACATAGACGAGGGCAGTGAAGAGGTGACATCTGTTTACCCTTTTGTATCAACCTCGATGACTTCTTCACCTGCGGCTGAGGAGGGCACACAGTCTCCGAGTCGAGATATGATTAAAGAGATCATCGTAGTCGCTGAAGAAAGCAGTATGTGTCCAAGTGTGGTTTCAGCTTCTTAAATTCATTGATATTGAAATTATTATTTATTTGTTTTTGTCGTGCTTGTGCATTCACGATGATATCAGACTATTTTTTGCTACGTAATATAAAAGGTGATTTCATTCATATTAACAAATGACATTGTATGAACATCTTCCAAGGCATCATCAGTGGTGTCTTTCGTTCACAGCTTGAATGGCATTGTATAGAAATACTCTCTAAGAAAACTATCGAGTGAGCAAGTGAGTCTTGATGGTATTTTTTTTTACTTTGGACTCCTCGTGTATGTGTTCTAATCAGAAAATCTGGAAGAAGAGGCTGGTGGATCCATCACCGAATGATTTTAGATCTGCTGGTTTGACCAAGGCCCTGCACAGAGGACACGTCCTCTCTCTCTCAAACCTGCCCAGTCATAATCACATTCGATCAACATCCAGATTCATACACAAAAGACAATTACTATATGCAAAAACACCTCACCATTCTGAAACGCAATCTTCGCAAAACAAGTGTTTGCAACGAAGAAGAATTGGGGTGTGCATCTTTTCCTGGCAGATGGCACACAGGTCGCCTGCCGCATTTACCTGCACACATTAGAAAGACACTTCATGTGGGCTTAAACCCTTAAGAGGCATAAGCTAGATTTGAATCTGCAAGAATTAATTTGTACCTGCTCTGTAGTTGCATACGATCCGTAGTGCACCTCTTTACGAGACAAAGCCTTCAATGCCGTAAAGAAGGATTGAACCTGAATTTCATTCCCAATTTCCCCTCTCAGCTTCCACAAATAAAAAGAAAAAAAGAATTGAGTAAAAAATTCTAGAAAAAGAAACCTACCTTCTCAACTACTGAAGTGAGCTTGAAAGTAAGGTACAATCCCGTCATAAGAGAGGAGAAAAGGCTTCCATAATCCTTGTTCAAGAAGAAACGGTACCATACAGGGGTAGGCAGTAAAGAGCGATACAGAAGCATCAAATATTCAACCAAAGTTAGCAATTGGCCCTGCATAGAAAATGAATAACCAAATTATGAATCGCTTGCCAAAGGTATGTCACAGACGCATAGCGAGGCAGGCTAGGTTAAACTGTATATATAGGTAAAGGAGAGAATATATATATATTTTGTCCTACATCACCTGTTTACGATAATTTCGACCCCTACTGTTCTTGTAGTACATCAAGAGAAAACACTTGAAAATCATAGAGGCTTGCCGGACAAGTGTATCTGAGGAATATAGGCACAAGAAAAAGTCACTAAATGATCCAACAGGATGCTACAATGAATCATATAGGGAATAATGCATGAATAAGAGAAGTGTAAACGAGACTCATTAAGGAAAGGGAAACAATAAAGCAGAGAAAGGAACAGACCATTCACCACTATGATAAAAATGGCATGCCAGAAAGGTGGTATGGATTTTGGAGGCAGCATGATTAAGGGATACAAGAGGTCATCCTTCCGAAACCACCAATAAACACCAACAACATGGGCCGAAAACGCTACAGAGATTCCAATTAATGCCGAAATATGCCTCTCACCCTGTAATTAATAAATATATATAAGAGACGTGCTTGAGGCTTAGACTAAGCAATAGTGTGAAATTTGGAATTGGAAAAGAAATAAAGTAAAATGCAAAAACTCAAAAACCTTCAACGCAGTTTGCTTCTTGAGAATATCATTAGACTTGAACATGACAGCAGCAATCCAAATAGCAACAAAGAAGCCTGAGAGAGATAGCAGGAAAAGTAAAAGAGACAGTGAGAGAGATGGAAACAACAAGAACAAGTGGCGATGATGAGAAAAAGAGACACAAAGGGATAGAGGATAGGAGAGATATTAATACCCTGCAAATGCTGGCGGATAAAAACAACCAACAGAAGCAAAGAAAAGGGAAGAATTTGCTCAATCCAGCGAGCAGCCTGCTGAATATCATATCTTTGGTAAGGAGAATCCCGGGTTGCGGCGTCTCCAGGGGCAGATTCGGGCTGAGAGGCACCACCTTGAGGAGGAGGAGCAGCCAAGGGATCAACCTGAGAAGAAGCAGAACCCAAAGCTTCAGACTGTCCAGCAGCGGAATCCCTAATAAGAGCATTGTTGTTATCAGTTTGAGCAGCATCGTGCTCGGCGTTGCCAATGATCCTAATGGCAACCTCCCCAGAGGAGATACCTGCTGCTGCAGAATCATCAGGAACGAGCGTTTCAGCCTCATGACTAGGAGGAAGACTTGGCCTTGTTCGAAAGAGACCCGAATACTCTAACAAGGTTGAGATGGGGGCCTGGATGATGTTAGAAGCAGAGAGGATGGAGTTTCTACGGGGAGAAGAACCCCTGAAGGAGTCATGATTGGAGCCGGGCGTTTCCATCAAGGCCTGAAAAGAAAACCCTAAAGAAATCAATCGATCGAAGGTGATTAAACAAACAGTGGTAGAAATCGTGAAAACGCGTTTACATAGATAAAGCAACGACGAGTCTAGAGGAAAATAATTATATAAATTAAAAGATAGGAATAAAGCTACCTGCAACAGAGGAGGAGGAGGAGGATGGGAAAAAACAGAGGAAATCAAATCGTATTTAGCTCATACATATATATCATCGTGTACGAGGAAACCCTAAAGATTAATTGGATAAGAGGGGAATAGTAGGCGATCGCTTTGACTAGAGACGAAAACGAAACCAAAAGAAAAAAAGGGGGTTCAAGTAAACGGAGGCCCAGAGGAAGAAGACAACGGAGATCCGGCTAGCTGCTGCGGAGACGAGAGAGAGAGAGAACTGATGATGATGAGAATCGTCTGTGTGAATCAACGGTTGAGATTTGTTTTTATTTTTCCAAGTACTGTAGGACGAATTGTTGTTGTTGTTGTTGTAGTATTGTGAATCCAATCCCAAAGGTTGACTTACTTAATTAAGGGAGCGACAGACTGCTTTAATAATCCATTTCTATATGGGCTTTTTTTTTAATGCAAGCCTACTTAATAACTCATGGGCCTATAGCCTAAATGGGCAAAAAATATATATGTTTGTGTAAAAAATAGATGGACTGAGAAGAAAGGAGGAGTTGACCATTAATATGACAACAATGAGAAGAAAAAGGACCCACAAAGAGCGCGTCTCTCTTTGTCTCTCTCTGGGGGGGGGGGGGGGGGGGGGGGGGGGGTCGGTCACTTTCAAAACGCCGTCTATGTTAGGTTGGGTTGGGTTTTGCCGATCGATTGTAATGGCTTTCTTATTTTTGTCAAAAAAAAAGCTCACGCACGAGGCACGATTGTGCTCCTGGACGAGCAGGTAGAGTCAACCCAGTTTACATTCTTTTTTTTACCACTTGGGCGTTGTAAAGGTTTATGCTTTTCTGATTTTTTTAAATGGCAGACAAGTCCAGATCATCATCAAACCAAAGAACCCCCCATCATCAAGGTCATTTCTTCTCTCGCTCGATTAATTTCCCGACGATGATTAGTGCCCTTTGATTTGATCTGCATTGTCGTCTGCATATATTGACTTTGGGTATGTATAGCTGATCCAAACAGTGAGGTCATCATCTTTCTTGGCTTTGAGCTCTTGAATGCTTGGATTTGAATTTTAGTTCTTGTGTCTATTTCTGTCATAAATACGAGCACCTTGTGCAGCTGCTGTTGGATTTGACTTAATTGCTCATATCTTATACCCCCTCGCATATTGATTTCTTTCATCTTCCTAGAAACCAACACTGCTTTAATCTTTATACATCTATATTTCTGCTTCTTACGCTGTCACGTTTTCTTAAGGTATCATGATGTTGCCTCAAAGCGTCTATCTACATGCGCTCCTTGTTGCGTCTTGTTGTGTTCTCCTCCTTCTTCTTGCCGATGCACTAAGAACACACCCTTCTGAAGGTGACTACAGTTTTAATCTTCTTCTTCTTCTTATCTTTGTTTCTGAGAACGATACTGCTCCCCAAAATTCCATCTTCTCTTACCTGATTTTCAACTATCTTTTTCCGTTCACAGTCACTGCTTTACGATCAGTTAAGAGAAGTTTAATTGACCCTAAAGACAATTTGAGAAATTGGAACAGAGGAGACCCTTGCAGATCAAATTGGACAGGAGTTATCTGCTTTAATGAGATTGGTACTGACGACTACCTGCATGTCCGAGAACTGTATGACTTGGTCCTTTTTCTTTTTCTTTTTCCGTATGTGTCTTCTTGCTTTCCTTGTTAGTCTGCTGGAGTTAACAGGCTTAACTTTTGGGAGAAGCTGGCTCCCTTGTCTTTTTTTGTTCTCTCTCTCTCTCTCCAAACCATTGTTTGCATGACTGTGATGTCCTTTCTTTTGTTGTCAAGCAGCCTGTTGATGAATATGAACCTCTCTGGAAGTTTGTCACCAGAGCTCCAAAAATTAGTTCATCTTGAAATATTGTAAGTTTCAAGATGTTAAGCTTTGCAAAGTGTGCATACGGGAACGCCTTATATTTTGGTTACACCAATTTCTACTGACTGTAAAATTATTCTTTCATGTTGAATCTATGAAGAGATTTCATGTGGAACAATTTAAGTGGTTCAATTCCGAAGGAAATAGGACAGATATCATCCCTGGTACTCTTGTAAGTTGGAACTACCTGATAAATAAGCATTGCTCTAGATGGAACACTTTTGATAAGCACATGTGTTCACCTTGTTTATCTTCTGATTCTGTAACATGTTTTCAGGCTGCTGAATGGAAACAAACTTTCAGGGTCTTTACCAAGCGAACTCGGTTATCTTCCGAACTTGAACAGGTTCCAGATAGATGAGAATAACATCACAGGACCAATACCAAAGTCCTTTTCCAACTTGAAAAAAGTGAAACATCTGTGAGTCTGAACATCAAGCCAGACACTGATGTCAACCTTAGATGCAGGTTTTCCAGTAGCATCTCATAATATTTTTCTTTTGGCCTTGTACAGTCACTTCAACAATAATTCGTTGAGCGGACAGATTCCACTTGAGCTTTCCAATCTTACTAACATCTTTCATGTGTGAGTCATTGCCACAATGTTGCCAGTGTTTCCATAATTTTGTGACATTATGATGCTAAAGCCTTAAAGGGTCAAACTAAATTTACAGGCTGCTAGACAACAATAATTTATCTGGAAATCTTCCACCACAACTCTCTGCATTGCCAAACCTGCAAATCCTGTATGTTTCTCTATTATGTGTGTTTACCTCGTTCTAAAAGTAATTCGTTAAATTTATGGTTATTATCCTCCGCTGCAGGCAACTGGATAATAACAACTTCAGTGGATCTGATATCCCAGCTTCCTATGGAAACTTTTCAAGTATTCTGAAGCTGTACGTTTTGGGCCACTGTAATCTTAAGTCCTTGTTTCACTTCAAAGATATAGAGAGAGCTTATTATGTTCGTTCGTCTTTTTGCACTTTCAGGAGTCTTAGAAATTGTAGTTTGAAAGGGGCACTTCCTGATTTTAGCAGGATACGTCATCTCAAATACTTGTAAGTTATGATCAATCTCAATGCATGGATTCTCTTTCCAATGTTGTGAATGTGTTTGTGCTTCTTGTTCACACAGGGACCTGAGCTGGAATGAGCTCACTGGACCTATACCTTCTTCTAATCTTTCTAAGGATGTGACAACCATGTATGCTCTATACAGTTGTTAATTCAATTTCTTTTTTCAGATTTTCAATTTTGTTTCCACGTATACCTTACTGCTTTGAGTATTATACTGGTTAATTACAGTGATTTATCAAACAACATACTTAACGGATCCATCCCACAGAGCTTCTCAGATCTCCCTTTGCTTCAGATGCTGTGAGTTACTATATTTGTGTTACGCTATATCCAAAGTGAATAAGCTTGTGAGTAGCAATACTGACTTCGCAAATAAAAATGTCATCTTCTGCAGGTTGCTGAAGAACAATGTGTTATCTGGATCTGTCCCTGATTCCCTTTGGACGAATATCTCATTATTGAAAAAAGCTAGACTTCTACTGTAAAATCATTGTTTCCCTACTTCACTTGCATTCAGTAGCAATTCATCAACTTCTCTAATTTTCCTGTTTTTCTCTCGTTTCCCTTCAGTGATCTTAGGAATAATTCTCTGTCACGAGTGCAAGGAGATCTAACTCTTCCACAAAATATCACTTTAAGGTGCGTCTTCTTAGTCGTATTAGTACTTCAGGTTTTTTTTATGTTCATGTCTTGAATGCTTATTACAGGGAGTTTAATTAATTTACAGGCTTGATGGTAACCCGATCTGCAAAAATGGAAGCATATCAAATGCAAACCTTTTTTGTGAGTCCAAAGGAAAAGAGTGGACATCATTACCAACCAACTCAACTAATTCTGCGCTGGACTGTCCTCCACTAGCCTGTCCGACTCCTGACTTCTACGAATACAGCCCAGCATCCCCGTTACGATGCTTTTGCGCAGCGCCTCTCAGAATTGGATATCGTCTCAAAAGTCCTAGCTTCTCATACTTCCCTCCATATATTGATCAATTTGACGAGTATGTTGCTGATTTCCTTCAGATGGAACCATATCAACTCTGGATCGACTCATATCAATGGGAGAAAGGGCCTCGTTTGAGGATGTATCTAAAACTTTTCCCGAAAGTTAATGAAACCTATACAAGAACGTTTAACAGCAGTGAAGTTCTCAGAATCCGGGACATATTCGCTTCATGGAGATTTCCTGGTAGCGACTTATTCGGCCCGTACGAACTGCTCAACTTCACTCTGCAGGGGCCTTATTCATATGGTGCGCGTCTTTAACCTAATAAGTGTTTATTTAACACAAGCAGATCGATATTGACTGCTAAGTGGAAGTCTTCTTTTTATCTCCTCAGTTAACTTCAACAGTGAAAGGAAAGGCGTCAGCTGGGGACGATTAGCAGCAATAACTGCAGGGGCTGTAGTTACTGCTGTTGCGATATCTGCCGTGGTTGCAGCCTTGTTGCTTAGAAGATACAGCAAACACGAGCGAGAGATATCTAGAAGACGGTCTTGTAAGTTCAATCGAATCTTCCATTCCGAATCTATCCCACTTAGAGATATAGAACCAACTTTAACTGAATCTGTTATATATATTTGTCAGCCTCGAAGGCTTCCTTGATGAATTCTGGGATAAGAGGCTTCAGTTTCAAAGAACTAGCAGAGGCCACCGACGATTTTAGCAGCTCAACTTTGGTTGGACGCGGAGGCTATGGAAAGGTTTACAGAGGTGTGCTATCTGACAAAACGGTTGCTGCAGTAAAGCGAGCAGATGAGGGTTCTTTGCAAGGTGAAAAGGAGTTCTTGAATGAAATAGAATTGCTCTCGAGGTTGCATCATCGGAATCTAGTGTCACTGATCGGTTATTGTGACGAAGAAGGCGAGCAGGTACTCTCTTGTACCCAGTAGAGCCGCCTGAATAGATATTTTTGTAATATAATTGCTTATGATGAAGTTACTGAATGTGCAGATGCTGGTGTACGAATTTATGCCAAATGGCACCCTGCGCGACTGGCTGTCTGGTAGAAAGTCACTAAGATTTATGGGGGCGCTTTTTTGGATGTGTGTCATTTAGGTTTTCTTTAACTGATAGAAAATATTTGGTGATGCAGCTAAGGGGAAGGAGTCATTGAGCTTTGGGATGAGGATTCGTGTTGCGTTGGGGGCAGCCAAAGGCATTCTCTACCTTCACACAGAAGCCAACCCGCCAGTGTTCCACCGAGACATCAAAGCCAGTAACATCCTCCTTGACCCTAACTTCAATGCCAAAGTTGCGGACTTTGGACTGTCTCGACTTGCTCCTGTGTTGGAAGACGAAGAGGATGTGCCTAAACACGTCTCAACCGTTGTCCGTGGGACTCCAGTGAGTCATCAAAAATGAATAATGTGAAAAATCTATATTTTGGCACAACATATAATCCCATATGCTTAGTTTATTTGAATGTTGCAGGGGTACCTGGATCCGGAATATTTCCTGACACACAAGCTGACGGACAAGAGCGATGTTTACAGCATTGGAGTTGTGTTCTTGGAGCTGCTGACTGGTATGCACGCCATATCCCATGGCAAAAATATCGTGCGAGAGGTGAAGACAGCGGATCAGAGGGATATGATGGTATCGCTGATAGACAAGAGAATGGAGCCGTGGTCGATAGAAAGTGTTGAAAAGTTTGCGGCTTTGGCACTAAGGTGTAGCCACGACTCACCGGAGATGAGGCCGGGTATGGCGGAGGTAGTGAAAGAGCTGGAGGCACTGCTCCAAGAAGCCCCGGATAAGGAGGCAAGAATGGAAATGGCATCGTCTTCGTCAGTGCTCTCAACATCGTCGTCGAATGTGACCAGAGACCTTTACGAATCGTCGAGCCTATTAGGAAGCGATCTCAGCAGCGGCTTTGTTCCCAGCATCGCTCCTCGCTGACTACAACTATCTCTGTACAAAAAACATTTACTCCTTTTTGACTCAACTCAACCTTTTTGAACCAATTTAGTTACCTTCTAAGAACATTGTAATAAATCCAATATATCCTTATTTATTTGTTGACAGAAAAATAAAGCCTGAAGGCCCAATACGGGCCCAATGACAAACCCTCGTTCATATTTAACTTAGCTCCGATCCGATCATCGTTGAAACTAGTCCGACCCGCCGGTGACGATGGATTTACAGCAAAAGCAGCGGTGCTGGAAACTTGAAGCCGAGGTTTTAGATAGCGATTCTTCATGGGTATGCTTCTCCATCCCTTATATCACCGTTTCTCCGGGTTCCAATTTGCTAAAGCTTATGCTGATGTAGATCAGTGGATTTGACCCTTCCAAGAAGAAGAAGAAGAAGAAGAAGAAGAAGAGCAAGCCTCTGGTACGCGAAGGCAACATCTTGTTGCAGGAAGGAGGACACTTTTTGGGTAAGTAATTAGGTTTCCAAAGGAAGATAATCAATTAATTAATTAATCGAACTCATATCTATAATGGTGTCTGAAGCTACTAACTATACTATTTATTGATGTTGTCGACAGAGGATAATGCACCACACAGTCAATCTTGCCAGAACTTTGATGAGCCAGATTATGGCTACAAGGAGGTAGTCTTTATTTATGCTATTGGTGTATTTTTTTTTTTTTTTTCTCTTCTGTGGTTCTTGACTATGACCCGAGCTGCTTTTTCTATGCTCCGCAGCTCTTGCGTAGGGCGTTTGATAGGCTTCGTGATGACGATCTTGAGGCTTCTACAGAAAGGCCAAGAACAGTAATGATGCCTCCTCATCTCCTTGCACAAGGGACGGTAACAGTTTGTTTAAACTTTGCTGATCTCTGCAGAACGTACGACTTGTTCTATATTTCGTTATTGATCTTTCCTTTTAACTCTACTTGTTGAGTCGACTGATGTATCACTCTTTCTTTACTATACCTTCCTTGTTCAGGATGCATAGGAAGCCAGATCATGTTATGAAATTCTTGCTTCTCCAAATGGATACAAAAGGATTGTTGAACAAACAGCAACGGCTAGAGATGAAGGGTTTAGTGTCTCATAGGGATTTTCAAGCTGTGTTACGGAGATACATTGGTAAATTCCATAACTAGTCTTCCGTATTTATATGTTTTTTTTTTCTAGCAATGGGAGTCTTGTGTGATATGTACTCATTGTCTTAGATGCGTTCGTAATCTGCATCTGCTGCAAAAGTCCTGACACAGCTCTCGGGGAATATAATGGTCTCTTCACTCTCAGATGTGAGATGGTAAGTAGAATCATCTCTGCAACATTCAGATCAGGGGAAAGATGATAAGATAAAATGATACAGATATTTTGGCTCTGTTTTGTGCAGTGTGGTTTAGCAGCATTGATCAATGTACCAAGTCCCCTTTAACTAACTCATCAAGATATGGAACTTATAGAGCCACCTGCTGGGCAAGGTTTCGCTGTAAGGAGGATTATAGTGAGTTCTTGTATATGCAACCTCTTCTGACTTTGTTAGTCAGATGTACAATCTTGAACCAGTCCAGAAGATGTTTTTCTTTACAATACTAATTAAACTTGAACCAGAAGATGTTTTCCTGAGAGATATAGGGCTGAGCTAAAACTCTGGAAATCATTTCTGAGATGTTGTTTTTAGTGTATGCCTAATGGAAGTTCGTTAATGTTAATGATCAGTTGCTGAGGCAGCACGCAAACGGTGCAAATTTGCTGAGAGTAACGTGTCTTTTCTATGCACGTAATGTAAGGTAATGCAAAAACACGAGTTTCCTTAATTTTATTTCCGGCAATTGAGCTGTGACGGTAAAGAGGAGTTAGATCACATTGTGCATTTTCGTGCTCAACCAGAAATCCTGAGAAAAAACGAAAAGAAACAAAACAAAAAAAGGATGACTCATCAGTCACTTCTCTATGAATTGACTTTAAAAGATGGGTGGGTTGGTCCGAAGCTTGCACGGAAAAATTGAAATGGACATGTCAGCTAACGCTAGTGGGTGCGCTTCGAATCTTAGCTTGGCAGTGACAGATTACTTTGGAACTGTCTCACGTATCAGTCCTCTGATTGATATCTCTCCAACATGTGCTGAAACCTAGGACCCATTCTCTTGCCTTGTAAGTTAAAGTTTTGGATTATAAAAAATTGAGTCCATCTTTTGTTGGCTTTGAATATATATACTTCAAAATGCATCCAAATGAGGATGAATCTGTTCTCATCCATAAACCTGCAAAAATGAAGGACCGACTAGGATTCAGAATCGTGCTCTGTTTCATAATTCTAACACAAAACAGAGCTCTCGCAGACTTTGACAGCGAGTCCCATGAGTACTAACAACATTACACGATCATTCAAAAAATTAGTCTCGGAATTAATTTACCTGTAGGGAAGAATGACAAAGTTGAGGGTGATTTTTGCAGGTTTAACTCAGAAGAATCAGTAGGAGAAGAAGAGTGGGAGATGGTTGAGAGGAAAGGGATGCAATTTACCCAAAATGGACAACCATTCTACGTGAATGGCTTCAACACATACTGGATGATGGTTCTTGCAGCTGACAATTCCACGAGAGGCAAAGTGACGGAAGTGTTCCAACAAGCCTCCGCAGTTGGAATGACGGTAGGCAGGACATGGGCTTTCAATGACGGCCAATGGAGAGCTCTCCAAAAATCTCCCTCTGTTTACGATGAAGAGGTCTTCAAGGTATATATCTCTACATCTAAAGCTTCTACCTTCAACACTTTTTTTCTATTTCAAGGTTTGAGCAATTGGGCAGGCCCTGGATTTCGTGGTGAGCGAGGCCAGAAAGTACAAGATCAGACTTATACTGTCATTGGTCAACAACTGGGACGCATATGGCGGCAAAGCTCAGTATGTTAAATGGGGGAACGCCTCCGGCCTTAATCTCACCTCTGATGACGACTTCTTCACCAACCCCACTCTCAGAAACTTCTACCAGTCTCATGTCCGGGTGATTATTCTGTCCATCTCACTGCTTATTTATCCGAAAAGCACCTCTTTTTGTTTTGTAACTTGAATGTGGTTGCGTTGCAGACGGTGCTGAATAGAGTGAACACCTACACAAACATAACTTACAAGAACGACCCCACAATCTTCGCCTGGGAACTCATGAATGAGCCTCGCTGCCCCTCTGATCCCTCCGGTGACAAACTCCAATCCTGGATACAAGAAATGGCGGCTTTTGTGAAAAGCATAGACGCTAAACATTTGGTGGAGATCGGACTTGAAGGCTTTTATGGTCCCTCTGCCCCTGCGAGAACCAGATACAATCCCAACTCCTACGCTGCACAAGTCGGAACTGACTTCATCAGAAATAATCAGGCTCTTGGCGTCGATTTTGCTACGGTTCACGTTTATCCAGATACCTGGTAAGTTTCGATGCAATACTCCCAAGAAACAGACACTGCCCTGAATCTGAAAACAGACAAGAGCTAAAACGGAGTATGTAAATGATTGCTAACTGTAGGATATCTCCCTGTAGGATATCTCCGGCAGTATCAAACTCTTTCTTGGAATTCACTAGCTCTTGGATGCAATCTCATGTGGAGGACGCAGAGATGTACTTGGGAATGCCGGTTCTGTTCACAGAGTTTGGTGTGTCCGCACATGACCCTGGTTTCAACACATCTTTCCGTGACATGATGTTGAATACGGTGTACAAGATGACCCTCAACTCAACAAGGAAAGGAGGGGCTGGTGCTGGAAGTCTAGTGTGGCAGGTCTTCCCTCAGGGAGCAGAGTTCATGGATGACGGCTACGCAGTTTACCTCACAAGAGCGCACACCGCTTCAAAGATCATATCTCTGCAGTCGAAGCGACTCGCCATCTTCAACTCCTTGTGTAGCTGGAGATGCAAGTGGGGATGCAAGAAAAAGAATCACACTGCTCTAGATGCCCTCCTCTCGCACGACGAGCTTTAAGTATCACAACCTTTTGTGAATCACAAGAATACAATGATAAGTGTATACAGGTGTTTAATATTATTTATATATGTGAATCAAGATGAGTGTTTAAACTTACCTTGGAGGGAGATTCCAGACGAGTATATACCTCTGCAGGCTATGATTTAAGACCTGATGATGACGGCTGATATGCAAAACCGCTCAGGCATAACAAAACTCGTTGGATTGTGAATCAAGAAGGAAGCAGAAATATATATATGTATTTAACGAACAGAGTTGTGTTGTTATTGTGTACATTTACATGATAAGAATTAAAAAAAGCAGAGTCACTTGCTGAAACTGAGCTTTGAAAGAACAGCGGCAGCTTGATCACCACCCAACAAAAAATAAGGGTGTCTGAGAGCAGCAGCAGCTGAAAGGCGTCCGCGTCTCAGAGAACCTCTCTCGGAAATGAGTTTAGTGACGAGGTCCCACCCTCTGCCGGAGTCGAGATCGAGTATGCTCAAGTCTGGCCTCGTCCGAGTTCTGTCCCGCCATCTATTAAGATCGTATTCAACAGACTTGATCTCCGAATTGAAATTCTTAAGACCAGCAGTAGATCTTAAGGTCGGAACCGCCATTTGCAGAAGCACTATCCCAGCAGAATACATATCAAAAAGATCCGGACTATTCAACTGTAAGAAACAGCACTCCAAAAATATCAGACAGAGACTCAAGTGAAGTAAAGAAGGCATACAAGAGAAGAAAGAAAGAAGAAAACGACCTGCCAGAGAATCGGGGAAAGCAAAGCGGCTATAGGCTCGGGAGGAGGAGTAGGCGTTTCCTCAGGGAGGACATAGAGCTCAGGAGGACAGTAGTCGGGATCGAGCAATGTGCGGTCGGGGATGTAATTCTTGCCAATGCGAAGATCAGCAGCAGCACCAAAGTCGATGAGCTTAATCTGGCCCTTCTTTGTAACCACCAAGTTGGCAGGCTTAACGTCCCGGTGAACAATGCCCGTACCATGGATTTTCCTGAGAGATGTAATGATCTGGCGCATGATCTGCTTAATGATCAATGCACGACGTTTCACAGACTCGACGCCTTGGAGAACGCGGCCAAACATGATGGACTCCAGATTGGAAGGGAAGCTCCGATCTTTCATGTAATCAGCGAGGTCACGGTCTCCCTGTTGAAAGAAGACATTCTCATCAAACCAGCAGAGCGGAGATATAATTAAATAGATATATTAATTAAGGGGTAAAGAAGAGCACCTCGAACCTCCAGACAAGCCATTTGCCGCCTTTGGTAAACATGGTGTTGGTCTTGTCTGCGACAAAGCTTCCGAGAAACTCAGCGCAGGTCTCAGGAGCCGCCCTTGAGAGTCTGTAGTTGAACCACTCTTCGTAGTCGCCGAATTCCTCCGCACCTCGTACTCCTAGCTTCACCTGCATTATTTACTGATGATGAGTCTTTCATTTTACTTGTATCAGTTCAGGTCAAGGGGTATGTACGTATGTAGACATACCTTCTTGAGAATGACTCTCTGCTTGAATTCTCCGGTAAAGTCCATAGCTTTAGCTCGAGCTTTGCTAACCCTGACGTCATCATTATTAACAGTAGAGTTCTTGGGGAGCAGGACGCCGGCATAAACCACGCCGAAAGAGCCTTCGCCGAGTTTCTCAGTGACCAAGAAATCGGACCTCTTCAACCTCCTAGTCCCAAAAAGAGTGTCGAGGCCAAGCTGGAGGGGAGCGAGAAGGTAGGCGTCAATGGCGCCGATGAGAACGCCGGGCCTGGCCGTGAGGTAAAACCAGACAAGTCCGGCGGAAACAAAGAATCCCCATTTCTGGGAATCCGAAAAGGAATTCTGAAATTCAAGGACAGCAGGGAGATGAGATAGAGAATCAAGAGGAATGTCCTGAGGAGAGAAACTGCATCGCATCATCATGCAACTCCGGCGGCTGAGGAGGAAAAGGCTGTTTTGGGATGAAAAGGGAGAGTGCGTTGTGGAGAAGCCGCAAGAGTGAAATGCTACGGCGGCGGTGGTGGCGGGAGAGAGAAGAGAGGCCATCTTATCTTCTCTTCTCTCAGCTCTGTTTTTGGTTGGCTGGCTGGCTGGTCCTCTTCATTTATTTATGTCCAAAGAGGGTCTCTCTCTCGACAATGATGATGAGGGAGGGACATCTTCTTCTTCGTGTCCAAAGAAAGACTCAAGTGGCCCAATTCGATATGTCCGAGTTGCATGATTGATTCTTCCATTGCGGTCTCCTTACAGTTGGACTTTTTCTCTTGTTGATCTGGAAGAGGCCCATTCTTCTTTCACGCGAGATTAAATTAGAAGACCAAATTTATTCTGCTAATTTGCACAGGCCCATTTTCACTTACTAGTATTATTTTCTATTCCGTTTTGTTTTTGTCGGCAACTAATTGTTTAACCAACAACAACAACAACAAGGCAGGCGGAATTCTCTCTCGCATATTTACGACTAAATTTGATATAATTCTTTCTTTTAGATCTCTCTATTGGTAGATTGTTGTGATTATTATTGATTGATACTACCACTACAAATAAACAACCCAATTTGTGATAGGTTTTTAGATTTCATTATTTTTCATAGAAACCGGCTCTATCCACTTGATTTGTTGATATATCCTTTTCTTCTTTTTTTTTTTAACTCTTGACTATCCATATTTGGTATTCTTACTTACGTTAGCCCAAAACATTCAAGGCCATCTATCATCAGCGACCTCCTTTTAGTTTTCTAACCCCTACAAACTTCATCATTTTCACCTCTCTTTTTTTTTTCTTAATCCCTTCAAATTTTATACGCTCCCACATTATAAAATTGGAACATGGAATCAAAGTATGTCCAAAATAATGAAAGCATGGGGTCCACTAAGAAGACATCCATACCATTTTTTTTTATAATAAACCAGACATCACATTTTTATAATTAAGGGTTAGGTTATACAAATACAATATATGTATCAATACTTATAACATAAACAATCAGTCAATTATTTTCGCCATCGCCTCTATTAATTAGGTGACTGATGATTGTTCAATTTGTTAAAGAAACAATTAAAATCTATCTACGATCTATCAATTTGTAAAGTAAGATCCAACCCCGCAAGTTGAATATAAGAAACGACAACTAAAATACACCTCATCCACACCCTTTATTAGTCGAATACAAGAACGTGATTAATTCCAACTTCTCTCTAGCTAGTCCCATTCTAGCGGATGATGACCAAAAGACAAAATTTATTTAAATAATCCCGCATACGTAATACGGTAACATTGATATACCTATCGTGTGACTAAAAAAATATGTCTTCTAAAGACTAAAATAATAGCTATTGTCCTTCACATTTTTATCGAAAAATCTTTTTTGTTATATATATATATATATATATATATATATACCCTACACTAATACAAGACCATATATAATCACATATCACGCTATTACGAGATGTGTTTATCTTGTTGCTATTCTTATGTGTGTGTGTATATATATATATCGTTTTCTATAATTACTAAAACCAGCTGCCGATAAGACCATATTTTCTAGCTAAGAATTAAATTTTGACAGGTGGAATTATACGTTTGCTAATAGTTAGCACAAGTTTGCTAAATTGAGTCAGATTTTTGTAATGATCACAAAACAAAACTACTAGCATATTTCCAGTCGCGGTTACTTAGTCGGTCCGTTGGAAGTCTTGTCAATCGTTTTACTCTTTGATTGACTTCAACGAGGTTCCGTATATCGTTGCCATATTTGCAAAATCACCTACAACAAATTTTCTCGTGCTTACAAATTTTATACGCTAAACTAAACTGTATTATGTTTCAGTATATCTTCTCCATTTTAATTGGGTCGACCGTCGACTGTTGACTGGTAAACCTTACCGAATAAGGTATTCTTAATTGAAACGTTGATGCTAATTCATCTTCTAAATACAGTACTATATATCGCACGTTGACCAAAAAGAAGAAGAAGAAGATAATGTTAACTGTATAGAATATAGATTTAATTTTATACTTTCCTTTAGCAGATGAATGGTGAGAAGATTGGATCGAAGCTAGGATAATAAGCGCATTATAACGTAAGAGTGCTTTGCATTATTTATACCTGCAGGCTGCAGTGACGTTAGGGCACGTCATCTATATGGTAAGACCGTCGGAGACTGACACCGTTTAATACTGCACATGCGTGATAATGTCAAACTAGTGGATGAGACGAGATAATACTACAGTGTGCTGTGTGCATGCATATTACCATTTAAGATATATAAATAATTTAAGTACTCAGCTAAGTTTGTTGATTAATTATTTGGTTAATGCTGCTTTGAATTTTAAACATGCTCCCTCACATCATGATGCTCTTTGTGGAGGCTCAAAACCGGCACGACCAAGTTTAGGGAGGTCCATTTGATATAAAGGTAAACACATACTTAAAAATTTCACATAGCAAAAACAATAGTAATAGTTGAAGTTTACATATTTCATATTTGTGATGGAGGAAAGTCACAACTTAATAAGGTAAAAGAAACTCAGCCGCCGATGTTGAAGCAGAAGCAATGGCTACTATTAATTATGATTAAGTAGCTTAATTAATGTTTTTTTTTTTTTTATAAAGGAAGAAAAGGGAAAGAGAGAAACAAAAAAGTTGAAGCTGTTACGTACTTTAGATCTAGACAGTATATATAGGAAAGAAACATGAGTAGAAAAGAAATCCAAGAACAAAAATAGGAGCACATGGGGATTACGCTTATTATATTACAAAACCAGAAAACCTTTTGCAGCAATTGATCGCCATCGTTGGATGGATGAGATTAGTGCATTATATGATCTGTCAACCATAACTCAACCACCAATGACGTCACGTCTTCACGGTACGATGAGGTCACGAACCCTACGTCACTTTTGAGGGAGCTCTCTTTTACGCCGTTCAAAGTGGCTCCTCCGTTATCTATGCCCGTTTATTTGGCGTTCCATCTTTTCAGGTGCCATACGTGCCACATGACCCCTTATCCCATATATGAGGACTCCTCCCCTTTTTTTCCTAGCTAATTCTATATACTGATCGAAACCTCTTTGACTGCAATGAGAAGATGAGATGAATGAAATTTGTAGTAGAGAGATTCATAAAGTCATGGTTCTTAGATTAGAGTTTACACATGATTAATCAACTAATTTACTTAATTAATAATAAATAGAGTTGTTGGGTAAGTCAACTAGTAACACTTGTTTTTTTTTTTTTTTTTTTTTGTCTTTTTCTATCTCGAGGGGTCACTCATTAATCCGCACATTCCTAAAATGCGAGTTACATAGGAGTAGTATATCCGATGGAGAAGTTAACGAAGGAGTGTATAGTAATTAACTCACACATGCGAAACTTCCTAACAACACCCCACCTTTATATACAACAGTATATATAAAGAGACATCGATCACATCTCTAACTTATAATAAACCCACAGATCGATATTACTCAAAAAATAAAATCAAAAGATGAACTCTTGCCAACAAAAGGCCATGGAGAAGCTGCTTCACGGCCGTGGGTGCGCCAACCAGCTGCTCGTCATGGACCACACCGAGTCAGATTCGTCCATGGAAAGGGAGGATTTGGCCAAGTCCGTCCTCCATTGTTTCTCAGATGCTCTCTCCATGTTGATCGATACTAATAATCATGAGCACCAAGACGATCAATCCAATAACTCATCTCCTCAGGACTCTTCTCCTGTTCTTGAGAGCGCAAGGAAACCACTTCACAAGAGGGGAAGGTATCACGATTGAATAAATTCCAAAACTTCAAGATCATCATCAGTATTGAATGATATGCTCATCAATATGAGTTCGGTGATTGCAGAAAGACATCAATGGCAGAGAGCTCAGACTACCATAGACATGAATCCTCAACCCCGATCTACCACGACGGTTTCCTCTGGAGGAAATACGGACAAAAGCAGATCAAAGAATCTGATCACCAAAGAAGTTACTACAAGTGTGCATACACAAAGGACCAGAACTGTGAAGCAAAGAAGCAGGTTCAAAAGATCCAGCACAATCCACCATTGTACTCAACCACTTACTTCGGCCACCACACATGCCAGCTCCATCAAGCTTATGCAACTTTTCCCACTGACACCTCTGACCCCGAAGACCACGAAGGATCCCACATGATCCGATTTGGTCACCCCAACACCAGCTTCTCCTCCTCCTCGTCCACCAATAGCCTCTGTCAACATCAGAGTCAGAATCAGAATCAGAATCAGAATCACATCAAAGATGAATACATGACACCGGATAAAGCAGAAGAGTGGTCTCCATCCAAGTGGATGTCGTCCGAGGTTGCCCACGCGGTGGAGGCTTTCGAGTTCAACCCTTTTTGGACATCTCATGACTTATCATCATGACAATATATCGATCCCCTCGATCTATCATCATACATATATAGCTCTTTAATCCCAAACCCTATATCATCATACATCTCATGACTCTTTTTTTTTTTTTTTGTCAAATACATCTCTGTGTACTTGCGTAAACCTTTAATATGTGTACATCTCTGTGAGCTTTTGTTTTGAGTTAATATTATATAGTATTATACATGATGGTTGTATTGTTGCCAGTTTCTTCTTTCTTTTTTTTACAAACGGAAATCTTTGAGTAATGTCTTTTAAATACCCTTTCTACCATCAAATATCAATGGACAAAATAATATATGATGCATAATGTATATGTATACAACTCTTCTATAAGAAAAGATGGTGACGCTAAAGCAGATATAGACTTGGTGTATATATATATTCTACATTGAAGTTGGTACCCAATGTTTAGAATCCAGAGAAACAATCAAAATTTCTAATATATATATAATCAAATTTTGCAAGTGGGTTGTGGGTATGCATTTAAGCATGCGACCACGCTCGTGTGTCGTGTCTACGAGCCCGAGGGAAAGAGCACACACAAACTGACAAAAGAGAAAGAAAAAAAATTGTTCGACCTAGCTAGGTTTTTCACTCGTCGGACCACTGTTTCCAGTCGCCGGGGTTTTGCCACACTCTATCGCTAATATATTTATTAATTGATTTTATAAATTAAAAAAAAAAAAAAAAAAAAAAACAAAATGAAAGACCAGACTAGCTCATGCAAATTCGATTAATCGTACAATATTCCAACAAGAGGGTCAAAAGTAGCGAGACAAGAAGTTGTTGGTCAGGTCAATGGACTTGCAATTGAAGCAGATCGGAAAGATAAAAAGAGCCCTTCTTGACCCTTCTGCCCTAAGTACCCACTAACTACCCCTTCATACATAATTAATCAGAATAAAGGGCAAAGAAACTATATCTCCTTTCGAGTTAAAAGGGCCTTTCTATTGACTAATTATAAAGAACCACTCATTTCCGTGAGCCAAGAGTATAGTGTTGTCCTTCAATGCGTGTATGCTCTCAAAAGAAATAAAAGCTAAAAATATATATTGATAATGCATCTCATTTGGTTTATTTTAATATGACATTTAACATGTCATGGTCCCCCTCTTTTTGTTTATGTGAGCTTATTGCATATGATGCAATTTAAAACCGGATAGTTAAGATTATCCTAATCAAGTACCCAACCCATAGTTAGATGCTGTTTAAGAATTCTAGAAGAAGAAAAAAACAAAATTAGGATGACGAATACTGTTTGGTACCTTAATCATTCAAGATGTATGCATGATTCATGACAGCTAATATTAAAGTATGCGTCATGGAAGTTCGAATTAATTTAGGTAGAAGAAATTTTTCGGGTAAACGGACACGAAAATTTCTTGTTAAAATAATGCATCAAATTAAGATTTTTTTCAAGGCGTTAGTATGCGATCATGTGGATGCATGTCAATGTTCACAGGGTAGCATATATATATCTATATTAGAGGACGACATGTACCTATAGTACATATTATATGACCTTGAAAATATTGAACTCCTATTAGCTCTGATACTACTAGAGAGAATCTAGGCTTAAGTTACTTGTTAGTTTCGTTATAAACGTGTTATGCATTTTTCTATATCGGCACTTGTATGTAAGTTTCCTATAATTATTACAATATAGGTATTTTTAAATTTAGATGTTAAGATAAGATGACTCCGGAAGCATAGGTTAGAGAGCTAATTAAGAGTGAAAGCAACGTCCGTGTGGAGAAAAATAAAAGTCACGTTCCTGATTTGAATTGATGGGTTGGTTAAGTGTAAACACATTGCGATATTCACACATTCTGGTCAAAATCGTCTCCACTTTCTTCCGTACTTATTCATTCGGTCAGCGTATCCTAATAATTTTACTTTTACCATTCCAATACAGTAGTACGTACTACGTAGTATGTGATATAATATTTTTTAATTCAAATTTAATGTAGGCTGATAAACATGATAAACTGAATTCAAAATAGTTGATTTGTTACATGATTACATCGGATCCATCGTTCTTCTAGTCAATAATATTCTATTTACTACTACAATTAATTTCCAGATAATATGGAAAACAACAAAGGTTTAGAATTTGAAATTCAAAAATATATATATATATATATATATATAATTAGTATTATACATTTAGCGGTTTATGGTTTGAATTTTTTATAAGATAAAGTGCATGGAATAAGAATGTCAATATATTGACCAAATCAATGGTCCAGGTAAACACACACTTTTATAGATCGGGCGATACGCATAAGTCGTAAGACCCGTTTCGTATAAAAGAGTCAAGTACTTTTTTCTAATACTGTAGCACTTTTTTAAGATGTTAATTTAAAGCATACATTTTTGCTGCACAATTTTAAAGAGAGCCCAGAAAAAAAATGAAGTTGATACTGTTTTATTTTAATATACAGCTTTAAACTTATGAAATTACAATTGCTGATTAGTGATTAATTTACCGGAATTTCAAAAACTGATATGAGTTTTGAGTAATGTAGACGGAAATAAAATGCATCGATCGAAAGGGCTTGCATATAAATAAGGCCTTTTAACTTTCGAGGATTCATATATGGGCCTGACATTGAGAATAAAATAGCCCATTAGTTAAATTAGGTGATCATGCCCAAATCAGAATAAAAGCGGAATAGTTTGCTCTTGCTCCCTTGTTTGACAATTTCAACTTACTGCAACTCTTTAATGGTTTAGCTGGGCAATCGACGCTTTTAACTTTTTTTTTTTTTTTGTGTGGCTGTGCCTATCATCAGCCCGTACATTTATATAGATTCGCTTTGATTTTGTTAACATGAATCAAACATTACAGAACCATACTGGTCACGTCTATCCATTAGTTTGAGTCATATATTTGTTATATTTAGATATTTATTTATATTGGGTGTCAAATATTAATTTATATATAAACATCATGCACACACACACAATTGGTAAGAGTAGTAGCATTTTAATAGGAAAAAAGGGAAATCTGTACACCTAACTATGAGTAAACATACACTAAACGATTCATTTTCTTGAGAAAAGATGCTCATATATATCTTCTTGATTCACAGTACATCCAACTTCAACAAAAATAGAGTTGAAGATTGATAGAAATCCTTTTGAAATATATATGCGAACTGAACAAAAAAAATGATCGAAATTTGGGTCTTTTTTTTTTTTAAATAACTAAACATAAAACAAAGTAACTAAAACTCAATAAACAGAAAACAGAATATGAAAACATATATACTACTGAAGGGATAAGATATAAGTGTAACACATGTTAAGATATAATGTAAAGGTGGTGAATTGTTGCTTGGGAATGAAACAAAGGTAGAGTCTTGAGATCGTTTGGTAGGCATGTTTTTTCTGTTCTCATCATATCACTCATTAGCCCTGTTTTTTTTTTTCTTTTTTTTTTCTGTTATGAATAATAATAAAAATACCCTGATTTAGCCTTGGTTTAGTTAGTGATAATGTAGGAGTTATTTTCCATTAAACTAGTATGATTTACACACAGAAAAGCCAATAAAAAAAAAAGGAAGAATAAGAGAAGAGAGCGAGGGTAAAAGTCAACGGGGAGATGTGTGAGATGGAGTGAGCACCGTTTACGCCACTTCTCTCCACTGTGTGCATTCAATGAAGCGATTTTTAATTAAATGTAAGAAGTTGGTATTAAAGAAAAAAACAATAAACTCTGATAATAAAATGAGTCTTGGCATAAGATTAGTAACAAAACACATGCGTGAGAGTGAGTCAAGGGTAGTAGTAGTGCTTGAGGTGTGGAAGCTCTAGACCATAGATTGTCCAAAAATCATTATGTCACTTAACTTTGTACTATATAATAAGAGAAAAAGAGGAAATGATGGCGTAGCATAGCATGCTAAGGGACAAGAAGGGCTTTGGGGGAGAAAGAGATCACTTCTCTTCTACGCCATCATCCTGCTTTGCTGCTTCCAAATTTTTCATTTGATTACTTTATTTTCAAATCTGATTCCTTCTAGTACTATTATTTATGATCATAAAAGCGTGAACGGTTTTTTTATAAGTATTACTATCATCATTATATACTAGTATTTTGTTTTTTGAAAAAAGGGGTAGAAAGAATACAAGAAATGTTAAAGAAATAAAAAGCGGGGATGGGAGAGAGAGCATTTGTCTTTGCAGACTTGAATTGAATCAATCTCCCGGAGCTTACTCTACAACAGACCAGTCTCTCTCTCTCTCTCTCTCTCTCTCTCTCTCTTTATTTTCTTTGGACAAGTTTCTCTCTCTCTCTCTCTCCCTCTCTGCAACACAACAGAACAGAGGAAGGAAGGAAGGAGTATTAAACCAAAAACACTTTTGGGGTCTTATCTTAAGTCCACCGTTATTAATGCTCTCTCTACCTTCCCTTTTACTCTTTCTCTCTATTCAAAACCCTTTCAAACTCCTCTGTCTTCTTCTTCTTCCTTCCTTCCTTCCTTATGTCTCTCTCTCATGTATGTTAAAAACTCAATAAAACTCCTCTGTTTTCCTTATGTTTGTATTTTCAGGTAAAAAAAAAGGGAAAGCTTTTTTTTTGTTTGGGTCCGATCCTCCGACTCTCCCCAGCATCATCATTCCCTGTTGGTTGCATTTGTGAAGGTCGGTCACATCATCATCAATGTTGAAGGACGCCGTTTCACTCAGCATCTTTCTCTTCCTGGCCGTTTCAGTCACGGCAGACCCGACATTCAACGACGACGTTTTGGGTCTCATCGTTTTCAAGGCTGGACTCGACGACCCTCTCTCAAAGCTCGCTTCCTGGAACTCGGAAGACTACGACCCCTGCAACTGGGTCGGTTGCATTTGTGACCCTGCCACCAATCGTGTCACGGAGCTCCGACTCGACGCCTTCTCTCTCTCGGGTCACATTGGCCGTGGCCTACTCCGTCTCCAGTTCCTCCGCGCCTTGGTCCTCTCCAACAACAACCTCACCGGAACCCTAAACCCCGAGTTCCCTCACCTCGGCAGCCTCCAAGTCGTCGACTTTAGCGGGAACCATCTCTCGGGTCGGATCCCTGAGGGGTTCTTCGAGCAATGCGGGTCCTTGAGCTCCGTCTCTTTCGCCAACAACAAACTCACAGGTGCCCTCCCACTCTCCCTCACCTACTGTTCCACTCTCACCCATCTCAACCTCTCAAGCAATCAGCTTTCTGGGAGACTACCTCGAGATATCTGGGGGTCCCTCAAGAGCTTAAAGTCTCTTGATTTCTCTGACAATTTCCTCCAGGGAGATATCCCCGACGGCCTCTCCGGTCTCTACGATCTCCGCCTCATCAACTTTTCCAGAAACTGGTTCTCCGGCCACCTTCCTTCCGACATCGGACGATGCTCTTCCCTCAAGTCGCTTGATTTCAGTGACAACTACTTGTCTGGGAATCTTCCGGATTCTATGAAAACGTCGTCTTGCACCTCTGTCCGACTGCGAGGTAACTCTCTGGCCGGAGATATCCCTGATTGGATCGGCGACCTTGCGACCCTCGAGACTCTTGATCTCTCTGCGAACAACTTCTCCGGCAATGTCCCCTTCTCCCTCGGCAATCTCGAGTTTCTCAAGGAACTCAACCTATCCTCTAACATGCTCGCTGGGGAGCTCCCGCGGACCATCTCCAACTGCTCCAACTTGATCTCCATTGATGTCAGCAAGAACTCATTCACCGGAGATGTGCTTAAGTGGATGTTCGCACAAAGTTACTCCCTTTCCAGATCAGCAGGGAACGACACCCTCGTTGCCTTCCTTCCTGCTCTCCGGGTCCTCGATCTCTCTTCAAACAGCTTTTCCGGTGAGTTACCGTCTAACATCTGGAGGATCCTCACAAGTTTGGTGCACCTCAACATGTCCACCAACTCCCTCTTCGGTTCCATACCCAGCGCCATCGGAGGACTAAAAGCCGCTCAGATTCTTGATCTCAGTAGTAATCTTCTCAACGGAACCGTTCCTTGTGAGATCGGAGGAGCCGTCTCCTTGAAACAACTTAATCTGCACAGAAATCGCCTCTCCGGTCAGATTCCGCCACAGATCTCTAACTGTTCCGCTTTGAACGCAATGTAAGCTCGCTGTCGCTTTACTTCTTCATGCTCTGAAACTATTATAAGATATCTTTCACTAAAATACAAATAATATATAATGTGGTGGTTGGGCTGTGCAGAGATCTGTCAGATAATGAATTATCCGGTGTGATTCCGGGGAGCATTGGCAGTTTGAGCAACCTCAAGTACGTTGACCTGTCCAGAAACAACCTCTCGGGAAGCTTACCCAAAGAAATAGAGAAACTTTCGCATCTCTTGACCTTCAACATCTCCCACAACAGCCTCACAGGGGAGCTGCCAGCTGGAGCTTTCTTCAACACCATCCCTCTCTCTGCCGTCACCGGGAACCCATCCCTCTGTGGCTCCCTTGTGAATCGCTCATGTCTCTCTGTCCATCCAAAACCAATCGTCCTCAACCCCAACTCCTCCAATCCAACCAATGGCCCAGCTCTCACCGGGAAGATCAGGAAGAGCGTTCTCAGCATATCTGCCCTCATTGCAATTGGCGCAGCCGCCTTCATTGCCTTTGGGGTCGTGGCCGTCACTCTCCTCAACGTCCACGCCCGAGCTAGTGTTTCTCGTCACAATGCAGCTGCTGCTCTTGCTCTGTCTGTTGGAGAAACGTTCAGCTGTTCCCCCAGTAAAGATCAAGAATTCGGAAAGCTGGTCATGTTCTCTGGCGAAGCCGACGTCTTTGACACCACTGGCGCTGATGCGTTGCTCAACAAGGACTGCGAGCTGGGACGTGGTGGGTTCGGAGTGGTCTACAAGACGAATCTCCAAGATGGCCGTCCTGTGGCAGTCAAGAAACTGACAGTGTCGGGTCTAATAAAGTCGCAGGAGGAATTCGAGAGAGAGATGAGAAAACTCGGGAAGCTGAGGCACAATAATGTGGTGGAGATGAAAGGGTACTACTGGACGCAATCGCTGCAGCTCCTCATCCACGAGTATGTTTCAGGTGGAAGCTTGCACAGACATCTCCACGGAGACGAGAGTGTTTGCCTAACGTGGCGTCAACGCTTCAGCATCATTCTAGGGATAGCGAGAGGTCTAGCTTATTTGCATGGCAGTAACATCACTCACTACAATCTGAAAGCAACTAATGTGCTCGTAGACGCCACAGGGGAGGCTAAGGTCTCTGACTTTGGGCTGGCCAGGCTGTTGGCTTCGGCACTAGATAGGTGCGTCTTGAGCGGCAAGGTACAGAGCGCACTGGGGTACACAGCCCCAGAGTTTGCATGCCGAACAGTCAAGATAACCGACAAGTGCGATGTTTATGGGTTTGGGATCCTGGTGCTGGAGGTGGTGACGGGGAAGAGGCCGGTGGAGTACGCCGAGGATGACGTGGTGGTGCTATGTGAGACGGTGAGAGAAAGGTTAGAAGAAGGGAGAGTGGAGGAGTGCGTTGACCCTCGGTTGAGAGGGAATTTTCCAGCGGAGGAGGCAATACCGGCGATTAAACTAGGTTTGGTATGTGGCTCCCAAGTGCCGTCGAATAGGCCGGACATGGAGGAAGTCGTGAAGATATTAGAGCTGATACAGTGTCCCCCCTCTCATGACTTAGAGTGATTCATAACGAATCAATCTATCCTTGTATTTCTTCATTCCTTCTTCAGTTTTCATACTATCATAATATATATATAGCTTTCGTCTTTATTTTTAAGAAAAGTGGTTTTTTCTTGTGAGTTTTAAGTTGTGAATCTTTACACTTGGTTTCATAGCAATCACAATGTTGAAGGGTTGGCTCATTAAGTAGATTCGAACGAAAGACTTTTGTAGCTCTAAAAAGAGTGTTGGTCAAAAGGAACCCTTTATTCCACATATGACTAACTCCTTGAATTGAAGCCTTTGTGTTAACTGTTAAGGTTTCTCGGTTCGCTATGCCCTGTTTTTTTTTTTGAATCTGTAAACACATTGCTGTTTTCAGTTAGCATGATTCTAATCAACACACACACACTAAGCATTTACTCAGTATATACAGTCAGTCAGGCGCACTAAGCATTTTTAGTCAGAGTTCCACACTGTCACAAATTTTAATTTTACGTTCGTAATAATCATTCCTTGGCTTTTTGATTGTTCTTTTCCATAAAGCAAAAAACAAAAGGGAAAACAGAAGTCCACCGTTGTGAAGTGAAAGTCCCAAAGGGTCCAAGCTTGAGCTTTTTCTGTAATGCTTTCATTATTGTATAGTTATGGAGTGCCCCACACACTTTACTCACTTCTCATTTTCATTTTTCCCGAAACATTTTTTTGATTTCATTTTATTTTTGTAAGGTAATGTGCATACACTCATTCATTTAAGCCATGCAATTCATTTACTCATCACACATGGTGGTCAGGAGCACATATTGTCGATTTTTTTAGTTTTTTTTTTACTTTATATGTAATTACACTATAGCTGTATAGCAGCAGACGATTCAGATTTGAGACGCAATCACCCTTAAACATTTCTCTCAAAATGTTAGTGCATTTATAAATATCATTATGTCTTCGCTTTTCTCATGTCGGGTCTCCCCTTTATTCTCCTCGTTAGACGACACTAAAAGCATATTACTATATACGAAGTACTCCAGTAGTTTATACTAGTATTATTCCATACCTTTTTTTTTTTTTTTTTTTTTTTTTTAATTTACGTTACAATATGAAACCCCATTACAACTTTTCTTGTTCCACCTTTTCCACTTTTTTGGCTTCCAGTCTCAAAGGCACCTTCGGCTAGTTAACATCTCCCCAACAAAAGGCTTTGGTTCGTATGTTGTAAGAAGATATATGCAATTGTGGATTTGGGAGTAATGGACCAACATCAACAGTTCAACACTTGGGCCGTGCTTCTCTAAGTCAATGCAAAGATCCAAACATTTGTAATTTTAGCGAGCGGTGGACGACCTTGGAGTGTGTGTGACAATTCTCTGTATTCCAATCAACTAATCACACTCACTCTATTTGCCTCACTGAGAGGTTACCAATTTCCAAGTTGTCACACACTGCCCGCTCTCGTGAGAGCCGTCTTTGTAATTGAATTGCTTGGTCTCTAAGTTTGAAGGCATTAATTATTAAGACAAAACAAGAGATACACTGAATAAATCCCACAAGCATAACATAAGAGGGGATGATTTACACAACCAAACAGCTAATTTCTGTCTGTTTAGCAGAAGAGGAATTGAATATCACTAAACTAAATTGAAATGCATTGTTTGGCTTCTCTCCGGTCTTGAATTTATTTCGGTGGAACAAACAATTCATTGAAATGCCTTTTTTTACTTAGTTAATACCAAACCAAAGCATAACCTAATATAATTGGAACGGTTCGGTGCTCAACTTGATCCATGGCATTAGGTAATTGGCAACGATGATGATCAGAGTTACGGCGGCACCCACGCCTCTTGCTTTCTTTGCCACTACCACCGCTCCGTTCCAAACCAATTCCATGGCATCCACAGATTCTCTCCGCCTCCGCCTACGGAAGATAGCAAGACTCCGGATGAATCTGGGTTTGGATTGAGAATCCACTTTGAGATGATGATTTCGAGATCTTAGGACGAATGACAACCGGTGAAGCTTCCAAGAAGAGAGCCTGTTCCGTAGATTGAGCTTCAAACTGAAACGTTCGGCTCTCACACAAACTTTAAGCTTCCACAGGACCACCGACCTCTGCTTTTCAGACTCACCACCACCCATCATCAGCACTCACTCACTCGTCGATTAGGGCGACCGACATACACAAAACCAAAAAAAACAAAAAACAAGATGGGCTTTTTGAATACTTGAATAGGCCCAAACAAGGTGGGCCTCATTCGTTCGGGTTTCGAATCTTTAAAAATATTAAACAAAACGCTACTAAACAACAGTAAGTATCTGATTTACTAATTTACTACAACAACAATAAGCTACCAAAAATTAGGAATAAAAATGAAGTGTGTGTTGTTTATTTAACTCTACTAGGCTAGTTTACTACTAGTAATTAGTGATGGAGTAGTTACTACTTACTAGTAGTAGTAGTAGTGGCGTAACCACCACCAATCATTTAATTTATGCAGATCCAGCAGCAGGGATGAGTGAATGGCGACAATTAGGACAGGAAGAGTGAGAGACAAGCCAGGTGTCGATGCAAGACATGTGGAAGCTGTGATTACACGGGGGCAGAACACGGACTCTCTCGCCGTCGGAGAATTCACCCAAACAGATGGCGCACTCCGTAGCCGCTATATTCACAAGGCTAGACCCGTACGCAGCTACAGGAAACTTGTTCAGCTCTCGCTTCTTTAGTCCAGTTCTGTCGGCGGCCGTCGTCGCCCCAGATGATGATAACCCGAATAAACCGCATCCCATGGCGCACCGGAGGATAGAATTCAGCCCGAGCGCTAGTATCAAGGCGCAGAGAAGAGCGGCGAGTATGATCACCATGTTTGCGTCGAAGTTCATGTCCCTCAGGTACCCATCTCCGCCGCTGCCGCTCGTCTCGCTACCGCCGTGGGAATCCAGCAGCAGCAGTCGATGCATTAGGCGTCAATTGACAATTGGTGTGTCTGTCTCAGAGATTCTTCAAAAATATTGTGTGTGTATGTGTCAATGTGTGGTGTGGGAGAGACGTGATGATGAGGAGGAGAAAGGACTCCCAAGCAGGTTGGGTTAACTACTTACTTTTTTTTTTCTCTCTCTCTCTCTCTCACAGTATCTTCTAATACAAAAGTGGGGGACCTTTCCTCCTTTTCTCCTATCTGTTAATTTTTTTGTGTTTTTCTTTCTTTTTGGCTATATATATATATATATGTGGATTTGCACAATATTATTGAGAAGTAATTATGGATGAAAAACAAAAAAATCACAAGTGAGAGAAGAAGACAATTATTACACAGATTCGGTCTATGGCACATTGGCACTTGGAAGATATTTTGTTTGTCTCTGAAAGAGAGAAGATATAATTCCTTTATACATTACATATATGATAAATTGATAATCAAAATCACTTTCATTTATTTAATAATTTAAATATACTTCAGTTTCAAGTGTTGCCCCCCCCCCCTCAGATCAGATCGCAGAAATTTATTTTTTGAAAGACTAATTAAAGAGATTTTGGGTTCTTTTTATTCGTTGGTTGTTTCTTCTTCATCAAGTGGAAGAGGTGTAAAAATAATGCAACAGCAAAGAAAGCACCAAGAATAAAACAATCTTCTTTTTAAGGATGAATGAAATCATCAGAAGTGGCAACAAACTATTTCGTGAATCACAACATTAACAACAACAACAACAACAACCCCCACTCACATTTTCAATGACATATATATACCATGCAGCAGCAGCATCAGCATACCAGCGTCCGCGTCATCTCAATTATTGGGTTTTATTATTATACAAAGCCGAACCAGGTTTGTGTCCCACGAAATTTGGGTACTCAATTTTACAACCTAGCTAATAAAGAGTTCGATTATGTCTTGGTGACATACTGACATATTATTATTTATGACTAGGTTCTACAATACCATTGTGTAAATTGACTAGTCTAGTGAAAGATAACACCATATGTCATTATCTTTTTGTTATGTCCTAAACGAAATAAAATAAAAAATTGAAATTTTAAAAGTGGGAAAGTTTATGATTAGAAAGCAAAACTGCAATATGACAAAACTAAAACAATCTTAGAAGAGTCTGATTATGTTTGTTGTTTATTCCCGGAGTCGGCAGCCAAGCCACATAGATTTTTTTATCACAACAAGTTTTGTTTTTGCTTTTGGAAGCCGACGTTAGGAAGGTAACAACTCACTCTTGTTAATAAAGACTCACTCTCTCTCACAAAAGAGTGTGTATCCATGGATTCGTTGACGCGTCGATGATGATTACACAAATCTGCAGGCCCATTTACTTACTTGACGTTCTAAATCCAGGGCCCAATTACCCCCTCGGCGGCTAAGAGGAGCCAAGAAATTCCCCCGGGACTCTTACCATTTTTTTTTTCTAGTTTGTTTTGTAGGGTTTGGATTCAAATACCAAAAATCCCGAAGAAATAATTTCAATCAAGACTTAATTTGCGTGAATAACAGGAAAAGTTATTATAAACAAAAAAAAAAAGATGTAAGATACTGTATTTGATTCAACTTAGATTGGTAATCGTAAGTATACTTGATTGGATCACTCACTCTCTGTCTTGGTCAACATAGATCAGTTTAGTAAAATAGTAGCGGGAAAGCGTTAAACTCCGATTACATCATTAGACAAAACACATGTCCTTTATTCTTGGTCTTTTTGCTCTTGCAGCAGCTTCTTTCTCTCATTTAATGCTGTATAAGATGTATATATGACTGATTAGATACAGATATATAGTTTTATTTTTTTATGTCTTTATAATTCACAGGGTAGTAAACTCAACTGTGAAAGCATGTACGTGTATTCTTTTTACCTGTTGCAGTTGGTGGAAAGGTCGATCTGGTAAGGAAGTTTGACACCGCATTTGGCTGGCAAAGTGGCAGCATTCTTGAGATTCTTTGACGAGTAAGACACTCCTCCCAATGCAGACTTGATGCAGCGACACACACCTTGCCTGTTTGATGCGCTCTTTGCTTGTCCGTTGAGCATCCTGATGCCAGTGCAACAGCTGCCCGGAATGGTTCCTCCCTGCGCCACGTACATAGCGCACTGGTAAAGGATGGCCACTACCGCGTTGCAAGACACCGCTGCGGCGCTGCTTCAGAACCCCTTGAAACGATGGAAACAAGAAGCTGACATAACGGGTAGCACAACTCTCATCATTTCTTTCTCTCTCTCTTCTTATTCTGTTGCTTAGTACTACTTAGTACGTAGTGAGAAAGAGGTTTATATAACTATAACCTCAGAAGAGAAAAGAGTATGGTTGGTGGTTGAGGGGAGGAGTCAATGCTGAATGCAACCTTCACCCACTAAATCTCCAATCCCAAGAGATGTGAATTTTGCTTCATCCTAAACAAGTTTTAACTGCATTACAAAATCTCTCTGAAGTTAATAACTTGCATCCATATCTTTATACACAATCCAATTCGTAAATGATAATAACTGGTTCTATTTCTAATATTCAAAGGATTAATCTCGCATATATTACAGTATTTAGTTATCATATATATATATATATATATATATATATATATATAGCTGTTATCTACACAAAAAACGCTTTTAAATTTTGAAATTCCAGATCGTTAACATAAAACTAATGAATAATTTTTATTTATTTTTGTGTTAAGTATAGAAGACCAGGGAATTCAAAGTCACTTCTTTTTACTTAAAAAAATAATAATATAAGCTTTAACATTACGATATTAAAAAAAAAAAAAAAAAAAAAAAAAAAAAAACAAGAAAAAAGAAATGCAGAATCAAGGAACAACTAATAAAATTTAACCCTCCCGAGAAAAAAAGAAATCTATAGCTTGAGAGACAAGTCTATATCAGAATCGTTGGAAGTATCAGTGTCCGGTTGATCTTTTTCCTCGCCTTGCACGTGAACGTTACCCTCTAGGTTTGCAATCAAGTTTTTGGACAAATCGTCAGTCTGTGGAACCGGGAGGTGAGAGACCAGAGGGATATTAAGCCCTCTGTATCCAAGTCGACATCTGAAGACGTTGAAAGGAAAGGGCTGCTTAGTTTTAGCAATGTTAGGATTGTAACGAACCCCAAGATCGTATTGCGAGGAGCTGCTGCCGTTGTAGGAAATACCACTTGACGGCGGGTACTGGCTGTAGAAGGAGAGTCCAGGATAGTTTATTTCCAACTCCTTGCGCCTTTTAGCCAACGATCGCTCTTGCTTGTGAGCGTTTTGATGCCCTCCCAAGGCTTGCGACGTAGAGAACTCTTTTTTGCAGAAGGTGCAAGCAAACACCCTCGCTTTAGCATCGTTCCTCGTCCCTTGTGCCTCATCATCTAAAACTCCTCCAAAGCCAGAGTTTCTTATATTCTCGTCGAACAGGAAGCGGAACTCTAGCCGCGGAGTCTCCACCGCTGGTTCAGCCGCAATCTTCTCTTTCATTTTCCCCTTGGTCCTCGGGATGATCTCATGCGAAGATGACGAGATGCTGCTGGAGGAACATGATGTGGGCGTAGAGAGGTTGAGTTCCATTGGTCAAAGGAACAAAAGAGATTTGTGTGTTTGTTTGTTTGTTTGTGTAAGAAGAATAATATGATGATGAACAAGATCGATGGGGTGCTTGTATTTAATTGTTCAATAGGGCTAATCATTAATGTCAAAAAAATCTTCATACTTATGGTAGAGAATCCCAATTTTAGAAAGTAACATTCAAGGAAACGGCTTATTGACACTATTTTTTGCCTTATGCCTTTGATTCTTTATATATCTCCTTCAAGATTTCTGCCTCTTATCACTTTTCTTCTTTCCCATTAATTTGCATCTTTTCTTAATTTCCTTTTCTCTGTACTTTGTAGATTATCAATCATTCTCTTTATTTGGTAATATTTTCTTTAACTTCCGTCGGTTTCAATTTACACTTTCTTAATTTGAAGATATTAATACGATATATATGTGTCATATTTTTTGTTAGGAAACATAAGTCCACTCTTGGTTTTTTTTTCTTCTGAATCTTTAGTTTACCAAGATTAAGCAAGTTGCATTTACTCATCTTTTGTTTTAAAATTCAAATAGAAACTTTCGTTATTATCTTTTGTATTCAAAGATCTGTTACATTTATTTATTTTCCACACTACTTAGCTGGATGTTTTATTGAAATGGAAAATCTTTATGTTTTTGCTATAAAATACAGTCAAGTCATTTCAACCCATTTATTATAATATACTGTCAGCTTTAAAATTTTATACTTTGTCCAAAGATTTGTACCGATATAATTTTGTATACGTGTATGCCAATGTCATTTTTCAAAACTATCAACGAATAAAAAAGGTTTTAAACTAAGTCAAAAGAATATTAATCATCAACGCAGATTCAAAAAAGGTTAGAATATCTAAAGTAAAAAAAACATATTGTAGTGTAAAACTTAATAATGGCCACTAATCTACAGAAAATCACTTGTACATTTATATGTTTACTATTATCTGCATTATAGAGTTGCAAGTACATTTTAAAATTAGTTAACAGTTTTTGAATATAAACTTGTCAAAACATATATTTGTGTAAATATAGTATATCTGATGATAAACAAACTCTATAGTATACATTAACGAATTATAAAGGGATACATATACATATATATATATATATATATTTGTGTAAACTGTAAAGATACTACTGATTTGCGAATATAAATTTATGTCGATGTGAAAAATAAATATAAATATTTTTTTAAGATTTAATATAATGATATTTTTATTTAGAGAACATTAATGTTAGTAATATACTAATATATAAGAATCACTTTCTATTCTTCGTTTTTTTCTTAGTTTTAATATTTTTTATAAAAAATTAGATATTCTCTATGGCCATTATGGAATGCACATAGGGGCTGCATGTTTCTCAAAGAAATTCGAAAAGTATAAAACGTATAAAGTAGATAATATACATAGTTGATCACATCATCCACAAGTGTTTTGAGTATATATAAAAGATAAACATAGGTTTTAACATTTGACTAGATTAGTTTGGCGTGTGAAGGTGTGATACACCAGAGTTAATCACTTGACAAGAAGAAGAAGTGAGTGCTACGTAAGTCTAACCTTGTACTTGTCTGCTAAAGTCATGTATTCACCAAAGCAGTGGCAGGGGCGAAGACGAAGATCTCTTCATGGTACGTACCTAAGAGTTTCTGTTCCTCTTAGCAGCAAAAAGCTGGCGAATGAAGGCAAATTTTCCCTTTGCGCGGCTGGAGAACTCAGTGATGGCTCCGCTGTTGGTCCTGTTGGTGTGAGGGTCAGGCAGAGGCTGAGGGGGAGGAGTGAGGGTAAGGAGGAACTCATTGAGCAGTCTGATAATTTGGCTGAAGCTAGGCCTCATGTTTGGGTCCTCTGCCCAACAAGACTGCACTATGAACGCGAGACTGGGAGGTATACCCTCTGGCATTCGTGGCCTCTCCTGCTGCAGTGTGTTGAAGAAATATTTAAAGAAGAAGAAGAAGAAAAGAGGTTGGTTTCGAATATAGCTCAAAGATCACAGGGGAAGAAGAAGAAGAAAAAAACCTTGAATGCTGCAGCGTAGGCGGCTTGAAGGTTGGACATGCCCTCGAACGGCATCCGATTAGTGAGAAGCTCCCATAGGACGATACCAAAGCTGTAGACATCAACTTTGTTGTTGTAATGCTTCTTCTCTCCTTGGCGAAGGGTCACAGTACTGTAGAGCTACGGATGACATGAAGACATACATACATACATGCATGGTGGTGACAATGTTAATGCAGGAGGGCAGAATGTAAAATGTGAACCATGATGTACAAGACTGACGGGAGTGGGCAGACCTCAGGAGCCATCCAACGGTAAGTCCCAGTCTCAGCGGTCATCATCTCTGTAACGGTTTCTTCCCTAGCAAGCCCAAAATCGGCAAGCTTGACGGATATGTGATTCTCCGTGAGCAACAAGTTGTCTGGGACAGGAGGACAACAACCATAACCAATCAAGAACGCAAGTTTTGTTTTGTTTTGTTTTTTTTTTTGTTGTTGTTGTTGTTGTGAAAAACGAAGCTAGGAGAGAGTGACAGTCAGACAGTCAAACATACATACCAGGTTTGAGGTCTCGGTGAATGATACCATTGGCGTGTAAGCAGTCCAAGGCGCGGGAAATGTCAAGGGCAAAGGACAAAGCAAGAGGGAGATGGAGCAGCTGAGGACGGATGGTGGCAAGATATTTACGGAGGGACAACCCTGGGAGCAGCTCAGTCACTATCACCATGAGAGGGTCTTTGCAGGCTCCAATAAACTGCCAAAAAGGGTTTCCCAATTGTTTTTTTTTTTTTTTAGATTTTTTTTTGAAAAGAAAGAAACTAAAAAGAAACCAGGGAGGGAAAGAGAGAGACCTTGACAAGATTAGGGTGTTGAACTCGGGACATCATATTGACTTCGCGGATGAAACGGCTCTCGAGGGAAGATTTCTCATCAGGTTTGGTGCCGCGGTGGACAACTTTGATAGCAACAATCTCGCTACCATACCTGCTGGTGGTTGGGATAAATAATTTATTTAAATTAAATTAAATTGAAAGCAACTGAAGAAGAAGATGATCAAGAGAGAGACCTTCCTTGGTAGACTTTGCCGTGAGCGCCTTGGCCAATCTTGGAGCCGATGAACAATAATTTGGGATCGAGAAGCAGACTTTGGTCAATCGTCAGAGCCCCCGACGATGATCCATTATGATGATGATGACTACTAGTCTCATCATCGCCGCCACTCATATTTATTTATTTATGTACTGTATTCAATAATGAAAACCCCTTCTAATCCAAAACCATCCAAATCACAAGAACCTTATGTTGGTTAGTTCCAAAATCTAATTGAATCTCCTGTAATAAGACTAGACTACAAAAAGCTCCAAAAAGGAATAAAACCGCAGGATGAGCCTATGAAATAATAATCCAATCAGAAGAATGAATCGTAAAAGAGAAAGAGTACCACCACCACCGTTGTTATATATTTATCTCTCCTCAAGAAGGAAGAGAAGAGGGACACAGAGAGCGAGAGAGAGCGAGAGAGAGAGAGGCAGTTCTCAGAGCTATTTTCTCCGGGCGAGATGAGGATTTTTGTTTCCTCAAAAAGTAAAGTAAATTAAAGAAAGAGAGAGAGAGAGAGAGAGAGAGAGAGAGAGAGAGACGAAGCAAGCCAATAAAGAAGAAGAAGACGCCTTTCCTCTGCTCTGCTTTTTTTTTTTGGGATACCCAATCAAAAAATACAAATTAAAAAAAAAAAAAAAAAAAAAAAAGCAACTATTGTATTCTTTCGTTTGTTTCTTTCTTCCTTCTTTTTTTTTTAAAATAAATAATTAATATAAAATGAAAGAAATAATGTTTTTTTTTTGTTATCAAATTATAAGATGACGACACGTGTTGAGTTGGACATTCTTTTAAGTCCGTCCCCCAAGAGGAGGAGGAGGATGGTATTGTACGGTACTCGTCTCAGTCTCAGTCTCAGTCTCGGCTCTCATATATACATTACAGACTGTAGTATTAGTTAGTCGGCTAAGTAAGTAAAATATGGGGATTTTTTTGTGTCTTTTTGATTTTGGGGCTTAATTTTCTAATTAGTAAGGGGAGGGTCAGTCGTCGTCGTGCTTGCCTTGCCTCCTTTACATATTACTATCCAACAATCAGATTCAGGTCCATACATTCCTATTTAATGCGACATTTTGTTTCGAATCTTTTTATTTTATTGTTCTCCGAAAACTGACCTATGCACTTATGCCACGTGTTAGACGTCGACGTGTCTTATTTGTGCAGGTGAGAGAGAGAGAGAGTGAGAGACTCCATCCAAATGACCCACCAAATGGGTACGTACGGTGGTGGAATAAATTACAGTTTTTAGTTTCACACGTGAAATTCTTTTTATGGAGTTTAGGAAAGAAAACGCACGAGTTGGCTGAGTCTTTACTCTTTTCGACAAAAAAAAAAAAAAAAAAAATACTTACTACGCATCATTGGGGTCGGGTCCTCCTCCTACTACGCCAATGCGTGTATCATCGTCTCGGGTTATTTTCTTCTTTGATTGCTATTTAATGATTCTACTACCATTAATGGACAGCCAGGCCCAATACGATTTAAACATATTTGGATTTCTCTTTTAACTTTTTAAGTCATGGGTTTTGTTTTATAAAACCAAGTTCATACCTAATCTTTGAAACTTGCAAAAAAAAAAAAAAAAAAAAAAAGTAGACTTTTCTTGGCTATTAAATACGTTTTATATTTGTAGTGGCTAACCGTTATTAACATTGCAGTAGAAAGATTTGAATCATGATCTCTTAACTTGAATCTTTTAATTATCAAACCATCATGTGTTGGATAATCTAGACAACTTTTATAATTTGAGAATTACAAAAACTAGAGCCATATTTATTTAAGACGTTTTGGGTTTTACGGATGGTACAATTATACTGGTGTGCGTTGTTGTCTCTTCTTCGTGGCGGTTGAGAATGGCGTATACAAAGTACCGTAATGAATGTTAATTTGTTCAAGGTACAACCGTACAAGGAACGAATCATCTCTCTTTAATTTAATACCTCGATATTACTTCTTTGTACTTGTTTTATAGAACTTTCTATGTCTGTACAATACAAACGTAGCTAGTGTCTCCCTCTTTAATTTGTACGTTACTGTGGCTAAGTGCGTTGGCCGTTATTTAGGGTCGAATGGTGACCGCGGTTTTGGTTGTGTAGGGAAAGTGATTTTAGAGTACGGTATGTATCAACTGCGGTACAAACGGTTTACGGGACAAGTGCGGTTTATACAAAATAAGCGGTACAGAATGATATTTGATTGGTGAAAAAACTATTTGCGGTTCAATATTAATTGTGTGAATGGTAAAAAAGGAAAAGCGGTGCGGATTACATATATTATAAATAAATTTATTAATAGTTAGTATGTTTGTATATTATTGTATGTTATGAATTAATAATAAAAATAATTGTATTTATAAACTTTAAATACTATAGTTGATCAAAAAGTTTTTTATTTTTTGACATATTGATAAAAAGTTCAACTATAAAAAGATACAATTTTTTTAAAAAAATTATTGATTACTTTGATTTTTCCATAACATATTTGCAATAGTATCTCTTATTTGCGTCATAGCTTCTCTATCTGCTATCTTTGTTGCATCCATGTCACCTATATCATGCTCAAAATTTTGGTTGTTATTCGTCTGAGTCATTACATCTGCAAAATCTGCATCCGAGAAATTTGAAATCCTGATGAAATTATGTAGTCCCACTGTAGCCATTACCACTCTTTTCTGAATTTGAACATTATATCTTGGAAAATCAGAAAGTATTCTCCACTTCTTCTTCCAAACTCCAAACGTTCTTTCAATAACATAACGTAAAGATGCATGACATTGGTTTAACAATTCATGTTTATTCCTTGGAGGAGGACCAGAATGAAACTAGGACATATGATATCTCACAACTCGATTTCGTGATGATCTATAAGGAGCAAGAAATCCTTGTTTGTTTGGATAACCAGAATCAACAAGATAATACTTATCTGATGGAGGCAAAGGAAACTCGGTATCACTTTGTTGTATCATTTGCAGAACAGTTGTATTGTGGCATGATCTTGGTGCTCCATTCCAGATATATGTGAATAACATATTCAAATCACATATTGCCATGATGTTCAATGATGCATTATCGTGCCGATTCCAATACATTCCTTGTAACTCAGGCTTTACTTTGACGCATACATGAGTCCCATCCATAGCTCCAACTAATCCACTAAAATATGGCCAATATCTTCGGTCTACCTGAAGTCTTTCAGGAATTCGATAGAGTTCTTGTCTTGTTGGAGTTCTAATATAATCACATGCCAATAACTCAGTTACCGTAAGAACTTCCCTAAATTTTCTCTGTACAGTTTCTTGATTTTGGTCAAATCTCAAACCAACATCTCTTTGAACTTCATTATGCCCGCATATCCGTAAAAACATAGCCACACTTTCTTCAATACTTATATTTAATGTTGGTTGTAGACCATAATTTGTTTGCAACATATTACACAATGTCGTGAAACATGGAAGTGACATCCGTAATAACTGAAGACAAGCAGCAACATCCGTGATAAGCAGAAGGATAATGTGTACTTACAAACTCTTGGTCCGCCCACCATGATTCAGATGCATATATCAAAGATGTATCAGGATCAGCCGTTATCCCAGTTTTATGCATAAGAACCTTCCATCTTTTATAGTTTTTTTTGAATTCATCCAGCTTGTTTTTGAAGAAACCATAAGTTATATCCATCTTGAACGCTTGATTGAACTTTTTAACCATATACTCTCTACCAATCGCAGTAGGATTTTTAAGAGTGTAATTAGACATGGCAATTGCTTCGTCAAACAATTGAATTAATGTTTTTTCTTGGATGTGCGACCATTTGTACTTGTCTTTGTTCTACATATATCGTTTATACAATATTAACAACCAAGTAAATTTTAACTAATATAATATTTTCTAAAAAGGCAAAACATATATTTACCCGTACTGTTGTTTCTGTAGGAGGAGTTGTAATTTCACTTGGATTTGCTCGTCTGGAAGGATTTGTATTTCGTCGACGATTAGATGACATATCTACATTCATAATAATTAAAAAATATGTTATAATATTCACTAATAATATGTTTCGGAATATATATATGTTCCCCCGATGATGAGACATTATTTGATAAAATAATTAAATTGTTAACAAAAAAAGATATATTTTCCAAAAAATACAATCATAACTTTTTTTTTGAAAACCAATTACTTATATAAAAAGGGGAGCTATAATGGCTGAGAACAATAAATATTATAATTGTTATATATACTTAGGCATATATGTGTGTTATGTATAATACATATATATATATATAGATTTGCACATGATATCTTATGAAAAAATTTACATATTTTAGAAAATTTATAATAATAGTAAATATTACAAAATTAATCTGAGAAGCAAATTATTACTTTTTATAATATTAGAATCTTTATACATTTAATTATATATACTTGGTATAAAATATATGAAGTACATAACTTATTCTAAACTATTTATAAATTGATTAAAGTACATAAGTTATAACTTTAATAAATATTTCAGTTATTTAAGTTATTTTTGTTGGATAAAAATTATGTTAATAGTATCTAATTTAAAAATAAATAATGTGATGATCAATTCAAATTTCTTAATAACCAAAAAAAATACAGTTTTAAATTTATAATTTTGTGATAACAATAATAATTAAATTATAAAATAAATTATCTTCAAAGTGATGATCCTATTTTCTGGAGAGAAGAAGAAAAAAAGAAAAGGAATGAAAGAGAGAAAGAGAGAGAGATATTTTTTATATGTATCCATTCGTTTGCTTTCTTACCTTTTATATACAGCTTCTATTATTTTAAAAAAAAATTATTATTTAGAGAATACGGTTTTATTGGACCGCTAGGTTTTGTGCAGACTATAAAATTGGAATGCGTTATTCTATCTCTTATGTATTATTGTTGTTTTGAAATACGCAAATCGTTAACTTTAAAAAAAAAACAAAAAACCCACACTGATGGATAAAAGTGATGATTACTGACTTATTAGCGTTATTGTACCTTTTTTCGAAATCCGCAAATATACATGTCGCCATTCAACACCTTAATCATCTACGATGAGATATATTTGATCTAATGGAATTCACTTCGACAAGAGTGATTTGATGTTTTTTGTTTGTTTTCACAAATGTTTGGTCGCTGGAAAATATGAGACTGTTGTGGTTAAAACAAAGATGTCTCAGTATCACCCACTTGGTCTTTACGTCATATTTTCCTGGCTAATATTAGTATCTAACTATCAAAGTACAACTTAAAATATAGCACAACCTATATTAAGAATTGGTTCACGTGGAAGAAGCTTTTTCTAATAGAGATTTTTGCTTTCGATCATATTTTGATAGGACGAAAATGAAGAAAATACACCAATGGATAACAACTTTTAATTGTAAATTTGTGATTGCTGAAATGTTTTTATGTGAACTCACTACTTTGCATATATATATATATACAAAGTAATTCCAGGGTAACCCGTAGGTTTTGATAATTAGCACTATTGAATTATAAATGGCACATTTTCTTTATAATACCATACCAATTATTTGTTTAATGCGGAGAGAAATAGGTTGTTCAACCAATAATTGAATAACTTAGGCAGCAAAAAGTCTATTAATGATTTTTATATATTCCAAAGGTGTTGGTTGAACCAGAAAATAAACAACAAGATCTTCTTAAATAGTAATAATTTGGTCTTAAACAACATATACAAAAAGTGAGTGTTTTCTACTTTCTAGGGTGGGTACCACTGGGTACTAGTAAGAAAAACTCAAGTCAATCACTGAGTGTTTTCTTTTTTAAGTTTATGGGATTATAACTCAAAATTGAAATTTTTATTTTTATTTTTTAGTTGTTAATTTGTAGGTTAAAAGGAACAATTACTTGCTGATTTTATGTACAAAATCAAACTGAATTAATTTCCTGTTAAAAACGAAATTTGAATATATTTACTGCATGCAAATATTCTAGTTTACGGTGTGGAACAGAAACAGAAACAACAAAACAAACGACATTGATTTTATAAGAAAAAATGAGTGGTCCAATACATGTAGCTTTGGTTTTTCCTCGTGTTGTCTGCCTTCGTCGCCTCTCGTTACAAGTTTTGCATGGATGTACCAAAGACACGTGCATTCTATGGTTTTATAAATAATATAAAACTCTACGGTGGCAGAAAATATCGAAAGATTCCAAATATAATAATAATAAGTTTTTATACAACACCTCAAATTACGAAAACCGCAAATGTTAGTAAAAGTATGGCTGCCAACGTTATTTGTATGCATAACAATGTTTCAGTAATTCTAATGGGATTCTACGCTGTCATAATGATATAGTTAATTATTTTTTTTCATACTAACGTACAATATGATTATATGAAATCTATGAACGTAAATCTGAAAATTTCAAGAGTTTTACGACTTGGAAGGGACCAAAATTGTTTAGCTTAGTGGCAACTGGCGAGATTCCCGATCATCTACAAGTTCTACGTTTTTGAATTCCAAGTTGGAATGGAAGAAATAACTGATATATCTTGTAGAAAAATGTGATGAATTTTGACATATAATTATTCGATTAACTTAAAAGAGAGAAGAAAAAAAAAAAAAAAAGTGATGGGCACAGTCGGTTGTGTAATTGTCTTTATCCAAATAAATACGAAAATAATTTTAAAATGTGATTATTTCACACAAGAATCAAATCTCATAAAGATTTGACAATTGACGCAGCGATGATAGGTAAAATAATAAATAACATAATACAAAATACTGGCCTCTTTCTTCTTTCTTTTTTTTTTCTTTGCCCGCATTAGTTGTTTTTTGTTTACTTGTGTTATTCTGTTTTTTTTTCCTTTCCTTTTTTTGTTTCTTGTTATTTTGTGGAATAAGATGTCTGAAACTTGCTCTCAGAATGGGATGATTAAATAGAAGAAAGAAAGCAAGAGTTCTAATGTACAATGCACGAAGACGAAGTACATGACACGTGCAAAGTGGTAACTGGTCACCCATTTTGTTGTTGGCCTTATCCGTTAAGTTGATTTAGTATAGGAATTATGCAATTAACAATATATAGGAGGACCCTAAAAAAGACAAACATAATGTTAGCTCTGTACGACTTAATGTTTGTCAAGTCATCTTCATTGCATTGTTACGAGTTACGAGAGTATATGACAACTGATTTTAAATCTTTCTGATTAACCCATATAAATATAATACGATGAAAAGAACAAGAAAAAGAAAGCATTCCAAATATGTTTGGTTCGTATGATTGTGGTAGAACTAGCTATTATAATAACTCACCACATCTGCAGGTACCACCATGCATTAATAGCCCAAAAAAACCGTTCGATTGAGACCGAGAAGTTCAATGACTTTCTTCCCAAACGAAAAGCCAATGTAATAGTATTCTTTTTTTTGGTGTGTTTAGAGTGTAATAATACAACAAATTAATTCGAAAAATGAGAATTTGGACGGCGGAGAGACAAGGTCACAAGACGCAGAATCTCCGGTAAATGATAATGTCGGATCGCAAGGCAAGTTCGGTTAAGTGGTCGTTGACCGAGTCTACACTTGCGGCTCACCGACAATTCTTCGCGCCATTATTACATTGCACATTTGCACTCGAGCAACTTCTTTTATTAGTAGTATTTAACACGTCCCCATGGATAATTATAATTTTACATAACTTGTATATAAACTGTCTTCCAATCTATTTAATGCAGATATAGCTCGTAGCTTCAATTTATGAACGTCTATATGTATAATATTGGTTTTAATTAGTGATTATGTATTGATGTGATAAAATGTACCGTTTTAAAAGTTACTAATCATAAAAATAATATCACAAACGTTATTAAAATGTTATTTTCAATAATTTCGCAAAAATAAAAACGCGTTTTCTCCCTACTACGATAACCGAGGAGTCCTCACCGCTGCTTTCCTCCGGTGCCGGCAAAGTTCGCTTTTCTCCTCCCGTTTTCTTGTACTCTTTGTTTTTGCTTTCCTTAGTAGTCTTTAAGCTTTTGTTTCCTTTTAATCCCCCTAGATTTATCTCCAACCACATGCTTTCAATAGCCGATCTCAAATCCAAGGAGGTGAATAGTTGGTCGAGGCTTCACGACTCTTATCCACTACCCATCCCCTTCCCGGAGAAGCTATCCGAAGAACCAGCAAACGCCAAATCTAGGGTTTCGACCCACCAAACAGAGATCCCACACCAGGTATCGGCGATGGCAGGAGCAGATCTGCTTGGACCATCTTCTGCTAGCCTGGTGGAACCGTTGACGGCACACGACGACCATCTCATCTTGGTGTCGACTTCTAGAACCGGAGATCTTAAGCTCCTTATGTTTTCTTATGAAGCCTCAAGGCCCGCTATGAAGCCACAACCAACGCCCTTTCCCCCACCGGAGATACCCAAACCCCTGCATCAGACCTCGCTTCAGTCTAGCCGCTGCGCGAGAACCAAACCGTCCCTAATCGGCAAACTAGGATTTCCATTGGTGGGCTTACAAACTCTCGGCCCTTTAAGCTTCTCGAGCCCATTGCGAAAAGATGATTCACAACTTATTCCGCTTTCATCCAGGTTCGATCAGAACTCAATTCTTTCACACTCTACGCAATCTTTGTGTAGCTTTATGGAACCATTTGTTCGAAGACTGCATTTGGATAATAAACTACCATTGAGGCTAGTTTGGTTGAAGAATTCTTTAGAAAACCTGTTTTTAGAATCACCTAGGGCTCTTGCTTGTGAAGTTAGCATCTTGAATGAACTTGGCATTATGATCCAGTCCATTTGGAACTGTGGTTACCGATGTGTCTCCAGGCTCCCTTCTTCAATCCGACTGATACATAAGCTCGCTAAACTGCCTCTCATCAACTTTTTGAAGTTCCCTCCTAAAAACCTGAAGATTAGTGGCATTATGATCCCAATTCAAAGTAGTTGGGGTTACCACACCATCTTCAAGCGTTTCACCCGTGAGATTAAAACCGCAAGCAACCTTATACCTCTCCTCAAACAGAGCATTATTAACCCTGCTCAAACCCTTAGCACAACTCTCCTTCGGGTCACAGCTGTAGCTTCTTCAACACCGCTTAGTCTTCAATCTAAGATAGTGGCCATTTACTCATCCATTGAAGCATTCATGGAAGAAGCATTGTTATTTCTTGACCTCACAGGTTCCAAAACCTTTGCAAGGAGTTGGTTCATAGCTCTCAAGTCTACAATTTCAATGACCATTATCTATCTTTATCTCTTCAGTGTATATCGGCTTTGGGGATTGCCCTACTCTGTTGTTCCTTAAACTTTGCTCTCTTTGTTGTATGTTGTGTTCTATTTTAATGGAATGAAACATATGTTTGTTTAAAAAAAAAAATGTTATTTTTAATGTTTTTTTTTGTGGAAATATCATTTTATTAAGTTGGTGACATGAAACTCATTTTTAGGGAGAGCCTTAATTTCAATGATCAAAAAAATTATATGGTAGAAAAACAATACAAAAATAGATAGATTCTTAATGAACTACAACATCCCAAAATAACAAAAAGGATATAAATAATAAGGGGATGTAACTAAATAAGCTAGTACAAAGATAATGGAGCATAAAAGTCATAAAGATAGTGAGATCAACCACATGAAGTGAAGGTTGTGGTTTGTACAGCGTTTGTGTGTCGTTACTTTGTATAGTTATACATTATTTTGTATGTAATAGTTTATCCCTAAAAGAACTTAATTTTGTGTTACTAACCAGACTCACAGATTATTTCTTAAAATGTTGAAACCTAAAATTAGTAGGCTAGGTTTAGGCATTTCCGGTCTAGTGCTATCCTAATGTATATTTACTTCATAATTATCAACTAAGATACACCGATTAATCCATATAACCTATTAACAATTACATACATGACTAAATCTAACTAGTTACGATTCATAATTATCAACTAAGATACACCGATTAATCCATATAACCAATTAACAATTACATACATGACTAAATCTAACTAGTTACGATTGTGGAATTTTGAAACTAATGCAGAAGTATGTCACAAAGTTGACATTTTAATTGTGGCAATGGTTATTGCGTATTTTCTTAATTAGGCCATTTTTATTTTTGCAACTATGTATTCGGCTTGATTGCTATTTCTATTTCAATCCTAATACTCGTTCTTTTTTTTGAACAAATCTAATACAGTACTAGTTTTTTTTTTTTCTTTTTCTCAGAAATAATACATTCGTTGACGTGTAGAGAGGTACTTGTCTATCTTGTGTAATTAAGAAATGGCCCTACTTAAAAAGAAATATTTCACGAAAAAAGAAAGTCGTGCCTTGTGGATTAGTTACAACTTTTATCTTAAAAAAGGTGCTAAGTGATATAAATAAGGAGAGACAATAGAATAAAAACAACTTTTATATGTCATTCCAAATAGAAAACGCGTCTATGAGACGTCGCTCGCAGTTCTAACCTAATACTCTTCGTTCGTTTTTCTTACGAAAGATCATAAATGTAAGTAAATTAGTATTCACAATTTTTCTTTTACTGTGTTGTGAAATATTACACTTTTACTGGGAAACAGGTAAATTAATTGTATGTTGGTATATTTGAGAAAAGTCAAGTCATAAAATCATTACTAATATTATATTCCCTATTTTATAATAGACAATATTTAGAAAAGTAACTTTTAAATTTATTTTATATTTTATATTATGCAGTTTTGCTTATAATTAGTTAAATTTTTTAAAAATAATTATTTTTGATTGTATTTATTGTGATTTCTATTCTTTTTCTATTGATATGCTTTTATGGTTATCTCCTATCTTGTATTATTCACATTTTGATCTAAATTAATACAATAACTTTTGACAAAAAAAATTATTTTTTAATATGTGTATTTTAGTTAAAATAATTTATATTTTTGAAACTGAAGAAATATTTAACATAGTCCGAATTGCTGATTTTGAAATTCGTAGTGGTGGGGTACATCACACGGAGATATCACAGGCCACCACTGTAAAGAAACATATTATAGGTATATACTAATATTTATTTCGAACTTTAATATCGAAGAATGTTGCAGAAGGAAAAAATATACATCCCTTTTCTTTTTGTCAATCAAAGAAATATATATAAATATATAACATATTATCAAAGAACTTAGTTTTGTAAGCGTTGATTTTGACCGAACTTAGGTAAGTCCAAGTTTAAAAATGTATTACTACTATGGTCTGTTCTTCGATAACATCGAAATTTTCGTTTAGAAGTTTTGTTGCAATAATTTAAACTTTTTTAAAAAAGAGAAAAGAAAAAAAAAACTTTGTAGTATATTGCCGGCGTGCCCGACAAAGCTTTTTGGAACTTTTTTTTTTTTTGGGTTATATATAATTATATCTCATTTTGAAAAAAAAAAGATAGATAGATTTTGGGTACCTTTTAATTCACCTTTCTTGGTCCCAGTTTTGAACTTCAGTCAGTGTAATAGTCACTTTTGTGCAACACTTACCTCTGCACACGTATGGAATAAATCAATATTTTTAATGTTTCACAAAATATCATGTTTAAAGCTTTATTCGCTGTATATATTTGATGTTATTTCAATAATAATTTTACAACATAATTTTAAGTTTATAACAATTATTTGTTTGGTTTTAGTGCTTAGTAAGTTATAATTTGAATACTTATATAATCGAAAAAAATAATGAATTTTCTATTTAGGATAATGAGATAAAACGAAGTGCTGGTTTTTTTTGTCTTTTGACAGGTTAGAATAAAGATTTAAGCGATCTTGTATCAAAAATGAAAAAAAATCATTTTTGTGTTGTATATCTGTGAAAAAAAAATCAAAGAGCAAGTTTTCGTTTGAAAACCTGCATGCTTGATTCCATGGGTACCCGTAACCTAAAAATATACTTTTGTCAGTTTAATATCACATGAGATTTCTTTTTGCTTCCTATTTTTCTAGTCTCTCCTTAAAACATTAATGTTTAGAATTTTTTACATATTTAAAAAAACAATGATTACTAAGTTAAAATATATTTTTTTCTTTAACTAAAGAGATACTCCAAATTAATATTATTTAATTTTAAATCAATAACAATTCAAAATTTAATATATTTTCAGTGATTACTTTTTGAAGTTTACAAAACATCAATTTTTGTAGGACAAAAAACTATTTCAAAACATCAATTTTTGTGGGATAGAGAGAGTATATTTTAAGAAATCTTAAGCTATTTTTTTTATTTTAAGATTTGATGTTTACCTTTAATAAACCAAATCTCATGGAAGATTACATGAAACAAAATGACACTATTAATAGCATGATAATGATACAACTACAAGACAGTAGCAATGTTTTTGTCCGTACGAACTATTTCATCATATCTCCATTAATTACTGTGTCGTTTTTTGTGTCTACAGGTTGCTACTTCTTTTTCTATATATACTCGTCATTTTGTGACCCATCACCGAAATATATAAATAAAAACAGCCCAATTGAAGATTTTAGTTTGTTTCTTTCGCACTAATATGCCTAAAAGCAAAATCGTTTTGTTTTCTTTTTGCTTGTCGCAGTGACGCACTCATGTTTGTATGTGGTAGCGTTATGCAATGCATGCATATACTACTACTGTTTATTATTTATATATAAACCAAAACAATACGTGAAGGTCAGAACCAAAAATAAAATAAAGTTAACAATTTACATATATATATATAATAGATTAGGACTCGTCTGATATGCGAGTTTTTAAATTATCAAATAAAATAAAATTCAACATAAAATATATTAATATTTTATTACAAATTAAACTATGTTTAGGAATATACAATTGTTTCTGTTAGATGCGTTTTAATACACTCGAATATACAATTGTTTCTGTTAGATGCTTTTTAATACACTTATGTGTATTTTCCATTTCAAACTTTTTGTAACAATTATCACAATAATCCAAATTTAATTTATCAGATACAAAATATTCATCATTATTTTTGATTATTACTGCCAAATCTTAAAAACGTGATTTCATAATCTCATCTAAGAATATATGAACAATTTTTATATTCATCCTTTATTAGTTTAGCCAATGAAAATAGAACAATATGTCATGTAATATCTATATTTAAGAATTAAAGAAAACAAAATTAGAAAAACAAAAGAAATTAAGGTAACAAAATATGTATACTTATTGACATCATTGTAAAATAAAATCATCAATTACTAACCACTCTTTTATAAACTTGAACCAATATATATTCTTTTAATTTTAAAACCTAAACCCTAAGCAATTTATAAACCCAAACCGACATATAATTTCATTTAATTAGAAAATTTAAACTCTAAATTTTTTTTTATAAACCCAGACTAACATATAATTTTGTTTAATTATCATATCAAAACCTTAATTCTCCTTTGTAAACCCAAACGACATGTAATTTCGTTTAATTGTAAAATCTAACCGATAACCAATCTTTTATAAACCATACCGACATATAATTTTATTAAATTGTAAAATCTAAACCTTAATCCCCTTTTTATAAACCCAAACCGACTTATAATTGTTTAATTGTAAAAATCCAACTATTTTTTTATCATTTATCATGACTTATGTATATATTTATTTTTTTATGATAGGTTTAGAAATTTTTCTTTTTCTGAATTAGAAACTTTTTAGTAAATTTAGAATTGACACGTGTCAACTTTTTATTGATAAAATTGACACTTCTCCTTTGTAAACCCAAACGACATGTAATTTTGTTTGATTGTAAAATCTAAACCATAACCAATCTTTTATAAACCATACCGACATATAGTTTCATTAAATTGTAAAATCTATACTTTTATCATTTTTTATAAACCCAAACCGACTTCTAATTTTGTTTAATTGTAAAAATCCCAACTATTTTTATTATTTATCATGGCTTATGTATACATTTCTTTTTTATGATAGGTTTAGAAATTATTCTTTTTCTAAATTAGAAATTTTTTAGTAAATTTAGAATTGACACGTATCAACATCTTATTGATACAATTGACATATGTCATGATCTTGTTAATGAGTAATTTTGACATCAAGCTTTATATAATAAAATATATATATATATATATATATATCATAAAGATGTGAAATCCAGAAATTCACACGTACACACATATCCAAAGTTAGGTATGAAAATACCGCAGATGCTGTTTTAATGAATTGTCGGTATCGTAGGTCTAAATGGATCTACTAAATATAAATAAATAAAACGTTTACTATTATTATGTGTCTATCGATTTTGTCTCAACGTCATATAACATGCCGAGTAACTGCAGATAGTACTAGTAGTTCTCAACACACTTGCATACTAACGAGTCTCTAATCATTTTAAATCTCATTTATTATATTCCCTCCGTTTCAAAATATAGAATGTTTTAACTAAAGCACGTAGATTAAAAAATTTTTACTTTTAACAAGTTCAACCAATTAGAAACAATACTGCATAATAGAAAATACTAAAGTAATCTAAAAATTGCATAGAAACTTTAAAACATCCTATATTATGAAACAAAAAAAATTCTCTAAATCATGTTATATTTTGAAAGGGAGGGAGTAATTTTTAAGTTAAGATTCATGAGAAAGATGTAGTGAAATTCATGAGGAGAAAGGTAGAGTTGGTATTACTATTGACACATTAATAGTCTCCCTTCCGCATAAGATTTGATTTTAAAGTAAAACAAAAAAAATACACCTAGAGTTGTTTTGTTTCGTCCGTGCAGTCACAGTAAGATGATTAGTAGAAGAAAAGTGTGCCCCGCCCATTCGTGTAAGTACGTATAATTCAAGGAATGGCCGAAGTACAATCATATGCTAATCTAGACGACCATGCATCCAAATTGTTATATTAGTACAAGAATAATCATACTATATATATAATTTACATGCATCTTATTCTTTTACTAAAGTAAGGGGAAGAAAAAAAATATAATAAATTGGAATATTAAGGTGGAAGATTAAGATCAAGCCAGATTTGCTTAAAGACATTGATGATAACAGGGTGATACTCGTTTGAATTGAGACAGAGATAGCAAGCCAAAAGCTCTTCTAGATCCTTTGACGCTCTTATCTTGTTCTCTGCTATCATCTCCTCCATTGATTCCTTAAAGTCTCTCCTCGGATCCACCGACGCCTTCACCACCGCCCTGCTCCGCCTCGCCGACGACCCGCTTCCGCTTCCGCTTCTTCTTGCGCTGCTGCTCACCGATACTGATTTCCTCGTCGAGACCCGCGGCGACCGCAGTCTAAGTCTCACCCCCGCCGGAGAACTCACCGCCGTCTTCCGCCCGGTGGTTGCCCGTTTGGTAATGATCGGCCGAAGTTCGAGCTCCGGAGGCGGCGTAAAGGTTGCGGCTCTGGATAACCAGGAGCTGTCTTCTAGAGACTCGTCGGGGAGGAGAACTTGATCTGTGCGAAACTCCGGTGAGAAAGAACCGGTTCCGGTGGCAGTGCTGTCACCGGAAGTCGTGGAGGATTTAGAGTCGACGGTGGCTCGGTGACGAAGACGGTTCCCGGCGGGCTGTCGGGAGGGTGGTGTTTTGGGAGAGCGTCTAGTAGGAGGCCTAGGACTGCGTGCCGTTGTGGTGGTCGTAGGAGTAGGAGGAACAGAGAAGTGGTGTTTATTGGTGCTGTTTCGTTGCCTCTGCTGTTTCTTTGACTTTCCCATGTCTCTCAGTTTGTAAAACCATGCGTTAGGGATTAACTCCGATAGCTTGAACCGATAGTTACCCATCAGCTGCCTTCTTTATTTTCTTCTTCTTCTTCTTCTTCTTTTGATGTTGAGATTTTGAGATGAGATGAGAAACTGAGAGAGTGAAGAAGAGTGGAGAATATAAAGGGGGCAGAGAAGAGATTATGTGAGGGGTCGGTCTTTTTACGTACTTGGATAAAAAAATAAAGAGAAAGAAGAAAAGAAAAGAAAAGGTATAGTTGAGGTTGAGGTGAGGTGCTATCTCCATTTTTATTGATTTTGTGTTAGATTATGTTCTCCTTTCAATTCCACTAATTACATTGACATTTGACACTGACACTTTATACTATTTTTTTTGTAGTAAATAGTAGTGTGTGCTATAGTGCCACCAATCAAACAAATCCCTATATTAGTGTATATATCCCTATATTAGTTTCCCGATATTAAAGTTCTGCCGGCTTTTGTATCATCATATCATGTATTCCTACCTTTGTTTCTTTAATGCTCCGTCCGTTTGTATATTATGTTAATTAGTGGTCACTGTAATCCTTGTGAAATGTGCAGCACGAGATCATAAAAGTAGTATCGACGAAAATGGTTGTTAATTTTTGTTCTTCTTTGATTGTGTTACAGTTTCCCTAAGTAGGACTGTTTGACACAAAGATAATGAACGCAAGTAAAACATCACAGAGAGCCCAGAATCTCATTCGTCCACGTGTGGATTTTCGATTCCCACGCTGCGAATATATGTATGTACGATGATGGCCTTATTATCATTTGGGCTCTCTTGCAGAAACATACATGATTATGTAATGACTAACGGGCCTTAAAGTTATTCGGCCCACACATTGTCGCAAAACGAAAAGAACTTGTCCTTTTCCTCTTTTTTCTACCCAACAAAAAAAAAAAAAACATTAAATTGTCAGACCAACAAAAATTTAATCGTTAATCAAAAAATGAAAAAGATGTTATTTAATGCTTTCAAAGATCCTAAATGTTAGTATTAAAAAAAAAAAAAAAAAAAAGAGAAACAAACTAGAAAGAAAGAAAGAAAGAAAGAAATAAAAGATTGTTGCTAGTATTTGCCACATGAGTTTCATTTCCAATCACCATCACTCGCTTGTGTGTGGATTTTGCTCTGTCTTTTCTGTTGAAATTTTGTGCCAATTCTTTTGTCCTTTTTTTTATACACACACGCAACGATTTACACATGTGAATCTGATAGCTTTGAAGATTATAGTATATGATTTTATGATTGAAACTATGAGAGACAGAACACTATCCCTGAAAAAGTTAGTTTTGTCCAGTAAATTATAAAGAAAACACAATCCCATTTGTATGTATTCATTTGGTAGATGGGAAAAATCTTTCGTTTATTTTTTGTTTTTCAATTGTTTCTGTCGAATTACATTTACAATTGCAGTTTAATAATACTTCGTAAAAGAATCACTTTTGACTTTACTTTCTTTTCAAGTCATCAAAAAGAAAAAAAAGAAGGGTTCGATAAAAACTTATACACAGAAGAAGAAGAAGCAAAAGGATCATAAAACGGGAGTAAAAATCCTACTTGGGGTTGGGACTACAATGCTGTGCGTCTCAGCGGTCGTCGTTTCATGATGTGTATCTCCGGCGGCCCACCGTCTTAGGTACCTCATCAGCGAAGCCGCTTTCCTCCCTCCCCTGGCCGTTCCAGCTCCTATCATCTCCCATATAACCCTCTCTATCCCTGGAATCGCCGCCATCTCCGCCACTAGCTCCGACCCTCCTTTCCGGCACATTGTGACCAGCGTGGCCGCCGCGCTCTCCCTTGTGGTATCCGCTCCTTCCCTCATCACCTCCCCCAACAGCCTTATCAGACTGAAAGCCGCTGACACCGCCATGAGTCCTCCTCTCCTGACCACCGCCTCCACCACAGCCACGGCCTCTTCCGGCAACTCCCGGAATGCGTCTCCTGCGGCTTCCACCACCCCAGCTTCGACGAACCTCCCAACGTT